>NC_056726.1:1226478407-1226778407 GCF_019279795.1 Protopterus annectens | reverse complement strand
TGCGGCCTGAAAGTGTGGAAGGCATTGAAGTAGTGTTGCAAGGCCAGGGTACTCTCTGTGGCCCTAAACCAAGTTTCTATGACTCCACAGATGTCAACAGCCTTCAGGGAGAGGAGTGCTTTCAGACTCAAGTTACCAAATACATGCTTTCTATCTTTGATAATATGGCTAAACTGAACTTTAACATTCCTGACTCAGGCTGTGTCTTCCTTACAGAACATGATTAACTCAGCCTCCCAGGTAGTAAGGCATTACATTAAATGATGGGATGACACTGCTGTTTCTTGCAGAACAGCTGATACAAGTTCAGTTCTCAAAGATATACCTGGATCAGACTGCAGCCCCTTGATGATTATGCCAAGCTATCTGATGCTGCTTTAGACAAAGTTAAGCTGTTTGGTAGTTCTTGAGCCGAGATTTTCTAGAAACTAGGGTAAGGGATAAGATAAATCAAATCTTTAAACAGTGTTTTTTTTCTCCATCCCTGTTTCAGAATAGTTATCCCTCCAAATATAGGCCATTTTTCACACATCAGAAAAAAAACACAAAAACAAAAGAAAAAATTCAAAAAAGAAATGTCAGAACAAACCCAGATTTAAATTACTGTCAAAGGCACTAACGTCTTACTGCCCCCCCCCCACCCACCCCTTCCTCTACCTTGGCCAATCCTCCTTTTCTCTACCTGGTAGGGAGATTTTCTATTTCTCTCCCACTTTGGAAAAAAATAACTTCAGATGCTTGAGTTTTGAACATAATACAGAATGTGTACAGACTTAACTAGAATTCACTTCCAGTATCTTCGGGGGTTCCTCAGGTCCTCTGGGTCAACATCTTGTATTTTCAAATATTTTAGATCTGTTTCATCAGGGGATAATAAAACCTGTCCCTCCCTCTCCAATAGGAAAAGAAGTTTACTCCTGACTTTTCATAGTCACAAGAAAAGAATGTGGAGACCAATCCTGGACTTACCCCTTCTAAATACCTTTCTAAAAGTTACAAAACTGAAGATGTTCAGCTTACAAAATATTTTTCCTCGCCTCTTTCCCCAAGATTTCTTAAGCATCTTTCATGCCAAGGTCACTTTGTGAATATTCCTAGCATGCAAAACACAATTTTCTGCATTGGGATATCACTTTCAATTTCCTGCTTTGCATTTGGCTTATTTATGGCCCCAGTATTTTTTATTTTTCTTTTTTTACAAAATGCTTAGCTACTGTCATAGCATTCTGCAGGTTCCAAGTTATCTGTATCTATCCATACTTAGATGATTGCTTGATTCAGGCTACTTCAGTTCAAAAACTTATTCAGGCCTTACATCTTTTGATACAACTAGGATTCATTCTGAACAAAAAGAAATCTAACCTAATTCACATTCAGTCTATGATGTTTCTAAAATGCCTTTTGAAAACCTCTAGCATATCATTCCTTCCTCCAGAAATGTTTAGTTTCTTATAATCTACTTCCTGCCCCTCAAAAATCTTCAAATGACCCAAGTAAGAGAGAATTTTGAGAGCCCTGGGGTATTTCTGAAACTCCTTGGGGTCATGGAATCCACAATTTAAATGACCTTATATGTCAGTCCTCCACACAAAAGTCCACATTACCACTTTGATGATATTAGGTACTGCCAGCTATGCCAGGAGAAGTAGGACAGGGGATGTGTAAGATATGCTAGCACTGCTAGCTGGGGCTTTGTAAATAATTACATATTGTTTGTATACCAAACTGATTGGTACAGATGCTTGGGTTGAATATGTATTTGTAAAGCTTCTTGTGTTAAAAATGTACCATCAGTGTGTCCTGCTGGATAGAAAAAATACATTTGTATATCGGACTGTATTATAACTATTGAAGTTAATATATTGTAGCAGTGGGCACTGGAAGAGAATAAGTTACTCTCAGTCCAGCTAACTTTAAAAAATAGCTTGAAATTAAATTACCTTGTAAGTCATAAAGATTGTAACTTACAGATCTGATTGCAGACAGAGACTAAATGTCTCTGAAAACAAGAACTAGGAATCCTTGTTGCATTGTCCTTAGCAGTGAACTAATTGCTACTCTGGAAGGGTGGAAGTGTTGAAATGATTTTATGGCTTCCAGATGCTATAACACATCTTAGCAAAGATCTATCTGTGTGTATTGTATGGTAACACATACATATGAGATTCTGGCTCAGTTTCTAGTAATGGGGGCATTATGGGAAGCTGAAGTCAGATAACCAGGTGTGTGTGTGTGATGTCATTTTGTAATCCAGGACTAAAATGTTGTTTTATACTAGATGAGACTGAAGTTTCATAGCAGTATATTTTTGAAACCTGACATAGAAGGATCACTCACCTACTTCATCGTGCCTTCCTTTAGTAAGTAACCAGGAAATAGCAATTCTTGCAGATCCATCAGGAAAATATAGTGAGATTAGTTAAGCACTATTTTTCCATATCTGTGTGAATCTATTTATCTGTGTTATTTGAATATTTCCTGTGATCAAAACTCTGGTGTTTATTGTAAATAGATATTCGGTATTTTCATATTCTTTTATTATTTATTATTAAATATAATTGTGGCCAGTCCTTTAAAGAATATTTTAATATTTGAGAGTACTTATATTTATTTGGTGACACTGTGGCCGCTCCTGGAAGCCTGGCTGTTTAGTCAACATTATCATTTGTATTAGTATTCATTTCACTCAGTATAATTGGGTACCCCTGTAAGAGCCTTAGAGTAGTTGGCTTTGGAGTGTCTGGTGAAAGTAACTACCTTACAGTCTGGGCAGAAGGGGGGCATAGCTAATAAATCTGTGCCAGCCTTTCCCAGGTGTGTGCATATGAAAATCAAATTTCAAAGATTGTGTGTGTTAGCTGCTTGGAGCAGGGACACAGAGCACTAGTTTCACAGAGTGAGAGCATAGTGGATGACTTGGCTTGGATACTGAGCTTAGGACTCAAGTCAACAGCTATGCAAGTTGGGAATCTAATTGGGGCCTGGAGAAAGAGACAGGGAAACCCATCCCCCAGACTGAGTGTGTTCTCTGTGTGCTCTTAAGGAAAACACAGAGAGCTACATCTGGAAATAGTGTGCATCTACTTTTGTTCCAAGTGAACGTCCCTCTCCAGTGTCAGTGGTGAGGATTCAGGATCCTTGATTACTGGTCCAGAGGGGGGATGTCACATATTGGTGAGCAGCAGAGTGTGGATATTAATTGAACTTCTGTAGCCTTTCGGCAGTTGTCACTAAAGGTCTGTGCACTCTTAGCAGCTAAAAGGTAAACACACAGTTTCATTTTCACAACAGTTTTATTTATTTTTTGTTAGTTTAGTCAGAAAAAGCAGGCAAAGATGTCAGCAGAGGATTATGGCATGCTGACAAAGAACCAGTTAGCCAAGTTCTGTGAAGCCAATGGAC
Organism: Protopterus annectens; assembly: GCF_019279795.1. Taxonomy (NCBI): domain Eukaryota; kingdom Metazoa; phylum Chordata; order Ceratodontiformes; family Protopteridae; genus Protopterus; species Protopterus annectens. The sequence goes on along the minus strand of NC_056726.1, from coordinate 1,226,775,005 downwards.
TAGTGTATACAAACCTAACTAAAGAGGAAATGATTTCAGCCGTAGTTACAGCTCAGACTAGCAACCAGGAGGATAACCAGTCTGGTGATGGGAATCTGCAGCCTTCAGAAACAGGACAATTCACCTTTTCCTCAAAGGACTTAAAAATCCATCTGGCGTTAAACAGACTTGAACTGGAGGCCAAATGTTTGGAATTAAAATCAGCAGAGAGACTGTGCCATTTGGATGCTGAAGAAAATGAGAGACTGCAGTGGGCAAAACATATGGAGTTAGAATCAGCAGAGAGACTGTGGCATTTGGAGGCTGAAGAAAATGAGAAACAGCACCAACATGAGAGAGATTCTGACTCTTCACCAGGGTCATGGAGGTAATGGGGAAGGGAATAACCGAACCCCAGAAGCAATAAAGGTCAGTAAATTTCTTCCACAGTTTGCAGAGGGTAATAATTTTGACAGTTTTGATTCATATATTTGAAACAGTATGTAAACAGCATAATGCTGACTAAGGACTCTGGGTAAGTTTCCTGACCCCCCATACTCCATGGTAAAGCTGTAACTGCTGTTTCTAAATTGTCTGATGTTGATTGTTTAAACTAGGATAAAGTAAAACATTGTTTACTAGAATGTTTTAAGTTAACACCTGAAGCTTACAGAAAAAAGTTTCATGAGCATAGATGCAAGGCAGATGAAAGTGTATGTGATTATATTGCTGAGTTAAGCACTTATTTTCATAGGTGTGTGAGTGGGTGTCAGGTCACAACTTTTGAAGGGCTTGCAGACCTTTTGGTGAGGGAACAAGCCCTTAGAACTTTGCCCGAGGACATGAGAATCTGGTTGGCAGACCAGGAGTGTAACTGCAGATGAACTGGGGAAAAAAGGTGATCTCTACTTTGCAAGCAGGACAGCACTGCACAAGAAGGGGATACCCATTGGTCAGATGAATATAAGAAAACCCATGGTGGGCAGCCTAAACCACCCAAAAGAGTCCACCAGTAACAGGGGAAGCCACTAGTTCAGGTACACTGCCAGGATCAAGGGTTAGATGTTTTAAAAATAACTAGTGGGGCCATGTATCATATAGATGTCCATGGAAGCAAGGTGGGGAACTAAAGGTGGGGGAGCCAGCATGCCAGTGATATGTTTTCTGGAGACAACAGGGGTACCAAACTATCAACAGAGTATATATCCTATCTTAGTGGATGGAAAACAGGCCACTGCTAAGAGAGAGACAGCCTCTGACATAACCATTGTGAAGCCTGCAGTGGTTAAAGAGGAGCAGTACTTGTGTGGGCAGTCCACTCCAGTCAGAGCTTTAGGAAGGACCCCATTCAAAATTCCTTTGGAAAGGGTTTAACTTGACTGGGATGGTGGAAAAGGGAGCAAGTAAGTAGTGTTTTAAGGATATCACTGCAGATGTCTTGATAGGGAATGAGTCTGATAATGCTGTACCTTGTGTGCATGCAGTTATGTGCAGTCAGGCTTGGAGACAGACATGTGGGTCTGGTAGTCTAGGGGAGACCCACACAGACCCCACACATGAATCCAGGGCTGGTAAGGTGGCTATTTCAGGGAGGGAGCTACCCTGTAGCAGTGAGCCTGAAGATGAGCCACAGCTGCTGGTAGATACTGATGTTCCCTTGGACAGAGTGACCGCAAGGGCAGAGGTGAGTGGTAGTATCTAGGCTGTGTTGCTGGTGGGTTGATGCACTGTTGCTCAAGTGAAACTGGCTGACAGTGAGGCACCGCTGTCAGAAGATACCAGGCTTCCTCTGGATAGGGAACTGGGGGAGGATCAAAAAGATAGAGTTGAGACAGGCTCTCGGACCCTACATTACAAGGCTTAAGGGAGATAGCTAAGGAGGCACCTAATTCTCACGGAAAATGGGAGTCTGTATACTGGAACAAACGTGTACCTCTGAGGGAAGGCTAGAGGGTGAGGTATTACAGCAGTTGGTAGAGCCTAGAGCCTATTGTCTGGCACTTCTAGACATAGCCCATGACATTCTTTTTGCAGGTCATATGGGCATAAACCATTCCAAGAAACATATTATGCAGAACTTTTATTGGCCTGTGATTGCAAGGGATGTAACAGGGTACTGCAGGACCTGTGACCAGTGCCAAAAAAGTAGGCAAGGCAGGAGACAAGTTCAAGGCTCCTTTGATGCCTTTGCCAGTGATCAAGGAGCCATTTCAGAGGTTAGCTATAGATATTGTGGGGCCTCTGAGCACCCCAAGTTCCACAGGGAAGAATATCCTTATGGTAGCAGATTATGCTACTAGATACCCTAAGGAGGTGGCTCTGTCCTCCATTGAGGCAGATAAGGTTGCAAATACTTTGCTAGAGATTTTCAGCACAGTTGGTTTCCTGAGAGAAATACTTACTGACAGAGGTGCCAATTTCATGTCAGACCAGCTGGCTTGTCTGTGGGAGTGCTGTGGGGTGAAGCAACTAAAGACCACCTCTTACCACTCCCAGACTAATGGTCTTGTGGAGAGGTTAAACTATATACCAAAGACCATGCTATAGCCACCAGTTTAAGAGACAGTGCTACAGATATTTGCCCCATCTGCTATTTGCATACAGAGAGGTACCCCAGGAATCCACATATTTTTTACCCTTTGAGTTGCTGTATGGGAATAGGATGAGGGGGCCTTTAGATTTGATTCATGCTGAGTGGAAGGGATTAGTGTAAATCCCACAAGGAGTCTGTTGTGGTATATGTCCTAAACCTTAGCACAAAGCTTAGGGAGCAAATGGGCTTGGCCCAGGAGAACCTGGCAGAAGCCAACAGCAGAAAAAGGTCTGGTATGACAGGAATGCACAAGCTAGAGAGTATGCTGTGGGACAGCAGGTTATGGTTCTCATTCCTGTCAGACACAATAAGCTGCAGGCAGCTTGGAAGGGACCCTTCAAAGTGGTAAGGAAGGTCAGTGGTGTTAACTACATGGTACACCTGCTAGACAGGAGGCAGGGACACAAATTATACCATGTTAATATGGTGAAGCCTTTTCATGACAGGGAGGGCCTTGTGCTAAGTATCTGCAGTAGGTGGTGGGACGATTCTGAGGAGGATCTATGCCTACATTGAGCCAGCCAGCAAAATGCAAAGTTACTAAGGTGGAGCCTAGGTTGCAGGCATATGACATGACAGTGCAGCATTGTAGTGGGGTCAGCAATGCCAATGCAGATGGGTTCTCTAGATAGGGTATGGATTAATGTATTCCCAGACAGGCTCATTCCTCCCAAGTAACATTTCCCCAGGGTCATGTGAGAAACTAGTTTGAGTCTTCAAAGGGGGGAGAGATGTGATGATGTGAGGTATTGCCAGCTATGACAGCAGAAGTAGGGCAGGGGATGTGTAACATATGCCAGCATAGTGTGCTGGAGTTTTGTAAATAATTACATGTCATTTGTATATCAAACAGATTGGTACACATGCTTGAGTTGAAAAATATATTTGTAAGACTGCTTGTGTTAAAAATATACCAAATGTGTTCCCTGCTGGATAGAAAAAGAAATACACTTGTGTGTCAGACTGTATTATAACTACTGTAGTTAATATATTAAAGCACAGGATACTAGAAGAGATGAGGTTAATCTCAGTCCAGCTAACTTTGAAAAAATAGTTTGAAATTAATTTACCTGGTAGGCCATAAAGATTATAGGTTCATAGGTATTTACTAGTCTAACGACCACAAAGGGCCTTTTTAAGCCTAGCCATGCATCCCAAATCTCTGACCAGTTCTGATACCTTTGATAAGTGTAAAAAATAGGCCTGGGAGATGAACCATTTACAGGTTACTTCTGTCCATTAGAGGTAGCCATTACTTACAGTTCTGATTGCAGCCAGAGATGAAATGTCTCTGAAAACAAGGACTAGAAATCCTTGTTGAGAGATGAAATGTCTCTGAAAACAAGGATTAGGAATCCTTGTTGCATTGCCCTTAGCGGTGAACTAATTGCTACCATGGAAGGGTGGAAGTGTTGAAATGGTTGTATGGCTTACAGATGCTATAATGCATCTTAGAAAAGATCTGTGTGTATGGTAACACATATGTGCGAGTCCGGTTCAGTTTCTAGTAATGGGCTAGTATGGGAACCAGAAGTCAGAAGATCAGATGTGTGTGATGTCATTCAGTAATCAAGGACTCAAATGATATTTTAATACTAAATGTGACTGAAGTCTCATGGCAGTCTGCTTTTGAAACTTGACATAGAATGATCATTTACCTACTTCATTTTGCCTTGCTTTAGTAAGTAAATAGGGAATCATAATTCTTGAGATCAGTCAGGAAAATATAGCGTGATTGGTTAAGTACTGTTTTTCTGTATCTGTGTGAATCTATTCATCTATGTTATTTGAATATTTCCTGTTATTGAAACTCTGATGTTTACTGTAAATAGATATTTAGTATGTTCCTGTTCTTTTATTATTTATTATTAAATATATTTAAACTTTTCATTGTGGCTGGTCCTTTAGAGAATATATTAACCTTTGAGAGTACTGCCATATATATTTGGTGACACTGTGGCTGCTCCTAAAAGCCTGACTGTTTGGTCAACATTACCATTTGTATTAGTATAAATTTCACTCAGTACAATTGGGTACCTTTGTAAGAGCTTTACAATAGCTGGCTTTGGAGTATCTGGTGGCAGTAACTACCTTACTGTCTGGGCAGAAGGGGGCATAGCCAGTAAATCTGTGCCAGCCTTTCCCAGCTGTGTGTGAAAATCATATCTCAAAGAGTGCATGTGTCAGCTGCCTGGAACAGGGACAAATAAATAAAAGAGTAGTTCGACTTGCAATGACAAGCCTGCAGGTTAATCCATTTAAGCTTCTTTATTTTGATGCACACTTTTCATTCGATTCACTGACCAAACTTCTTCAGACAATAAAAAGTACTAAATTAAAAACATTTCATTTAAAACAGCCCTTAAAAAAGTCACATGCTGTTTAATTCCCTATCACAGGGTACATGGTGAATAAATCATTGACTTCATCATACGTCCCCACCCATTAACTCCATTCACAAGCTCCAAAGTGAATGAATGAAAGGACAGGTCCACAAATACTCGCATACGTTGCTAATGCAACAAACTGATTGAACCATTCACATAATCCAAAATAAATAAAACTATCCCCCCCCCCACCTAGACTCTTAACCCAACTATACTACCGCCACTACTAACCACAGTCAGAAATAGCTAGTTGTCTTTACATACTTTAACATCTTGTCTGACAACTTTGTTACTAATATTATAAATGACAAGAAACCATCTTAACTTGCAACATTTACTGTATATACTGTTGATAATCAATATTTTGTTATTGTATTAAAGCCAACAACCTGTAATGTTGTTTACTATTGCTGCAACTTTGTATCTTTATTTATCATGTACATGATGTGGAGCTTTTCTCCCCTAGCATCTGCTGAAAAAGGACCTGCATCCAGTCAGAATTTCCTGGTAAACAAATGTAAAAAAATAAATAAAGTTTAATCTGCCAGAGCAATTCCAGTTCTTTCAACTTTAAACCCTCTGGGCCCCCCTGATGTTATGCGGGACTTGGTCAATTACTAAATCTTAAGAAAGGTTTGTTAAATTAATTGGGTATTTAAAGTAGGCTATTGGCTATAAGCCTTCATCAGCTGTATGTTCTATTCATGTGTAACAAATAGGCGAATAGTATATGAATTAATAGCAACTTAAGCTTCTCATATGTCTCAAGCTATATGACGGCTTTTAGTTAAAATGGTTACCTAAGGGTGGTATATACATTAAAAAAAGTTAGATATTATGGAGAATACTTGAAGTTTATCTATATACATTTTATGTTCCTTCTTCCTGCGTTCAGTTAAAATGTTTAGTATATATTAAAGAAGTATGGGTTAATAGTTGCAAATGAGCTAAACTTTACTTACTGACATTTGTTTCAGTTAGTTTGCTGTATTAATAATGTATGTGAGTGTTAGCTGATATGTTTTTTACCCATTTATTTTGGATTATGTGAATGGTTCAATCAATTCATTGCATTAGCAACGTATGCGAGTGTTTGTGGACCTGTCCTTTCATTCATTCACTTTGGAGCTTGTGAATGGAGTTAATGGGTGGGGACGTATGATGAAGTCAATGATTTATTCACCATATACCCAGTGATAGGGAATTAAACAGCATGTGACTTTTTTAAGGGCTGTTTTAAATGAAATGTTTTTAATTTAGTACTTTTTATTGTCTGAAGAAGTTTGGTCAGTGAATCGAATGAAAAGTGTGCATCAAAATAAAGTAGCTTAAACTGATTAACTTGCAATCTTGTCATTGCACCTTAGACGGCTCTTTTATTTATTTGTTAGTGGTCTAGTTTTGATTTACTTTGCCTGGAACAGGGATTCAGAGCACTGGTTTCACAGAGAGAGTGGTAGAGGACTTGGCTTGGACACTCGGCTGCGGACTGAACTTTACAGCTGTTCCAGTGGGGAGTCTTATTGGGGAGATGGAGAGAGGGGAGGGATCCAGCTCCTGGACTGAGTTTGTTCCCTGTGTGTTCTTAAGGGAAACACAGTTAGTTGCATCTGGAAATAGTGTGCGTATCTACTTTTCTTCCAAGTGAATATCAATCTCCAGTGTCAGTGGTGAGGATTCAGGCTCCTTGATTATTGGCCCAGATTGGTGATGTCACAACTGCATATCAATTTTCAGCCCAGCACTCTCATCCCTCTATCCTTTGTAATCCTTCTCTTGCATATTGTGAAGAATAAACTGTTTTGGTGGATCAAACAGGTGAAAATCAGTCCAACAGTTTATTTTCTTTATCCATCACTACAGGCTTCATTTTTTGCATCTGCACTGTTCGAATGGCATCAAACTTCAGTGTGTGTGGTCCAAATCAAGATAGAACCTAATACATAACCATTAAAGAGATGAAAGCTCTGATCTTCGCCTTTCAGGCTGTTCATCACCTCTGTACCTCGAGATTTCCTTAAAGTCTATATCAACAAATGGTGAAACAAAGTCCTATTCCCTTTGTAGGCTTTGTATGATAGCTTGGGACCTTACAATTTATCACAATCTTTTTTTTCTCTTGGTCATATACATCCCCTCAGAACAAAACTCAATTGCAAATTACTTGAGCAGGTGCAAGGTAGACCCTCATAAAAGGATGGAAAATAATAGGTCTTCCTTCATACTGTCCATCACTGGGGAACTCCTATGATAGATATTTTAGCCTTCACTCTAAACAAACAGCTAAATCTGTTTTGCACCTGAGCTCCATGCAAAAAAGCTTGGAAAACTGATGCCTTCACTTTTCAAAGGAAATGGAAATTCATGTATCCCTTCCTTATCTTTTCACTCATGCCAAATGTCCTTCCAAAAATTCAGAAAGATAATACACTCCCTTTTGAACCAAGCAGCACTGGTTCTTCCTTCTTTTTCAACTAACCAAAGGCAATTACAGTAGTTACCCCACCTGCTGGACTTGCTAATACAACAATTTCCTCTCTTCCTACCTTAGCTATTACTTGTTGAGCCTTATCTTCCTTTAACCTTGTCATAACTAACTCTTTCCTAAATATTTCCATTTGTGCCCTGTTGGTTCCCCATTCCTAAGCTTTATAGACATTTTCATAACATTTTGGAAATAACGTTTGTGTTTACCTACAAGACAATTTATATTCCATGCTAATATTGACAAGGCAGTCATTTTAATAAAAAGCTATTATTCACAGCTCATTTTAATATTTGTTCCCATCTTGCAGCTTACATGTACATATTATAGAATGGGAAATCAATCTTGTATATAATTTTATGTAATCGCTTCTTCAAATTTATTTGAATTCATGGTACATTTTCACAGATTTTCACTTCAGTAAAAATACTCAAGAAACAAAGAAGTAAATACATTTAAAAAAAACTTTTAACTCACAGGAAACACACACATATCACCCCCACACACAAAATAAATAAAGAAATACACTTTACCAAAAGGAAATAAATGCATCCACAGCTCTCTTTCCCCCGTTTTTGCATATAGTGTTAGAGTATCACAACAACAGTAACAATCATAGAGACAATGTTTACGTTGCAGGGTGGCTAGCCCTGCCATGGATATCTACCTCTCCAAATAACAGCAATTCCTCCAGGTTGACAGCTGTATCCACACGTAATACCCATTTTAAAATTAAGGTTAAGCATGCTATGGCACATTAGAGCCTGTTTTTTCCACCTACTCAGATTACTGTCTGTTTTTATCTTATTTCTATTCCTCTCCCAGCTGTGGAAAACAACTTACATACTTTCAGTACACATTAGATTTTAGCCTTAAGTAAAACTGCACTGGCTAACCATAAAATAAATATGTGCACTATTAAATTTAATTCACTAGTTGCTTGAACAACTTGTTACCTGCTATGATTTCAAACTTCATTTCTTACTTTACTTATTTTCACTAAACAGCTAATACCCTTTTAAAAGTTAATTATATTGCACCTCACAGATCCATAATAAAGTCAGAGTAAACTGTCCAGAAGTCTCATAATTAATTGCCTACACCTGCAGACTGCTTCTCTTCAGCCAAAAAGTAAGTGCTAATGGAAATATTTAGCAAGTTACTTTGCAAAGTCAAAAAAAGAGCGAGGATTTTACATTTGTCATAATTTTCTCTTGCAATTAAGTCTTTTTTGGGAAAAAGTTTACAGCTTAAATTAACATTAATGTAGATATCCACCTCTATACAACAGGGGGAGTTATATTTAATTTTTTTATTTATGTTCAGTACACATTTACACAACCCAGCAGCCAAAGATCACAACACTAACTTTAACTTGCTTTTTTGGTTTTCTTATCTTGTTATAATGTAGACTGAATATATAATAACTAAGAAAGAGTACATTTACTTTAATATTACTAACATATTCAACAGTCACTGAAAAAATTTCCCATAACCTATCATTAAAAATACCTCTAACTGCATACTATACAGAACTATATTATGATAATAACAAAATAACTTGCAATTTACTTGAGGGAACTTTCATATTATGCACAGAAATAGAAATACTACAGATGGAATTTTAAACTAAATCAGCAGCATCAGTTTTTTCAGCAGTGTCTAACCATAGTTTTTTACTATTTTCAGTATTTGCAGTCTGGCAATCCATTTTCAATAGCTGGTGAGTACTTAATCTGCCTGATTTCAGCAGTGTTATCTCCTGGTCTAAATCTCTGTCTCCTTCAGCTGGACCATCTTTCCCACAAGATGTTGTTTATTTCCCCTAAAGTTGCCATGATTCACTACAGTGCCACCTGCAGAGCAAGGTTGCCTTGGCCAAATTTCCCCTAGTCAGTAAGAATACCACTTCAAGTCTCTCAACTAAAAATAGGCCATTAGCCTATTGGGACTAAACTAACGAGTATAGATAGATAGATAAATAGATAGATAAGTAAAACTAGACACTCATAGAGACCAATAATTTGAAAATGTCAGTATATGTGTATGGAAATTCACGTGTGTGTGCAAACACTGAAGTGTGTGCATATGTATTTGTGTTTATGTTGCAATCATGCATGTGCATGTATTTGTGTTTATAAACATATGTGTGTGCTTTGTTAAAATGTTTAGTTTGCACTAGTGGTATGTTTATATATATATATATATATATATATATATATATATATATATATATATATATATATATATACACATTTTTTTTTCATTACACTTGATATGCTTGGGGCTTGCGTTGGCTGAGACAATGAATAAATGTGTAGAAAGATGGACTCATCACAACACATTAAAAGTAATACATCCAAGAAAGATGAGTGCAAAGAAAAGTATACAATGAGCTCAGTATTATGGAAATACAGGAAGGCCAGAATTATGGAAAACAATACAGATTAAAAACACCTGAAGGTAATTATTTGATTATTTCAGGCAACTGACCAATATGAAAAGGCAATAAGAAAACCTAGTGGAGACTAAGATTCAAAAGAAAGGAATTACTACTAGTAAAAAATTATTCCATTACACATATAACTGATGAGGTTGTTTTCAGAGCTTTTTACACTTCAGCAGACCACAGGTTCACACAGAAATAATAGACTCAATGCAGAGAAGATTAATTAAAGTAACATAACCGGTGAATAAAAGACAGAGAGCAAGAGAGTGAAATGAATACAGAGAGGTTAAGGAAGAGAATGAGATAAAAGAGAGACAGAGAGAGGAGGAGGGAAAGATATTCAATGTGCATACCCATGAGATGAGGATACATAACTGAAACATTCACGAAGTACAAAGGATTTTCACTACATAAGAGAGTGTAATCATACAGGGAATAAGAGTATGACAATAATGGAATGGGTGCAATGTCCAGTGTGTGCACAGGGGGGGTGTGTTTTCAGATTCAATAGCAAAACCATTTTTTTAAGAAAGCTGATGGATGCATGCAGCAGTTTTCCTTAAGAAGCCAAGGGTTCAGGGAAGGCATTTGAAGTGTCTTTGGCAGAGATGTAAACTGTTCCTAATGATATTATGAATATTTATGAGATGCTTGTAGTGTATTCATAGCTTATCCAGTTGCCTTGGGAAATGGCCCCTCTAAATGGCCAAGTGGTAGTTAGGTGCATCAGATTTTAAGTCTGTGTGATGCCACAGTTAACCTTCATGCTGTAACAACCATTTTACCAAAATGATATGTAAATGTGTTCATGATTTATGTGTTAAGTCAGAAAGGATGTGGAGCCTAAGGAGGGTACTGGCAAGGCGTGAATGGTCATATGACTCAGTGGCTTTGAATACCTATGAATCTATACAAATAACTACATCAAAAACTTTTCACTTATAGGCACTTCTTCAGTCTATTCAGTATCCATCTAAACATTAAGTGGCATTTATCCCTTGCAGTTCTCACACTACTTTAATAAAGTCAATACATGTCCATTCTTTTTATCCACTCTGTACAGAATTATACTTTACAAGTCTAAACTACATCTAGTAGGATTGAGGTTTGCAGCCCTCCAATGTATTCACTAAATTCACTTTGCTGCAGATTTTCTTCCTGCTCATCACAGTCTCCCAAGACTGGTCTCTGAATCAAGACCAAGAAACTCTTGATTATTCTAGTGAGTTTCTGTGCTTCTTTGGAATATCTTAATGGTTTTACTAGTAAAGTCTCACTCTGGGTTTTCCTACTGAATGAAGACAGAGAAGCAGTCTGGCAGTTACCACAGAGTGCCAAAGCTCTGACTTGTTAATGACCTACTTCCTGTCCAAAGATACAGTTTTTGAGTCTTTCCACCTTCATTTACTTACTGTATGAGTTTGAGCAAGTCATTTAACTAAACAGTGCTTTTGGGTAATTGGGGATTGGGTTAAGCCCCTTAAAGGTTCTCCCACACTGAAAGGCATGTCTAGTAAACTACCTATGAACCTAAGTAGAGTTTCCTTCAGTTTGCAGGCTTGTTCTTTGTAAGCTAAAGATTTTATTTTTTTTATTTTCCCTATAGCCTGTTCTACTTGGAAGAATGTTCTTCTCCCTCCGGCAAGAAATATTCAAAGACAGCTGGATACAGCAACTTGAATATCATCTCTCTCAACATCCACTGACTGCTATCATATATTTGCTTCTCTTTTCTATGGTGTACATTTAAAAATAATAATTTTCCACAAACACTCTGATTTCCCCCATTTTAATACTTTTACCTTCTGTCACAGATTTATCAGGATCATCCTGTTTCTGATGGAATGTTTGAACCTTTGCTGATAAAGGTTTTAGCTGTACACACTATGTACCCCCTTAAGAATCAGATCTTGCTGTGGAACACCAGCCCACTTGTCTATTCATACTTTCATAAAATTAATACAGTCCACACCTTTCAGTGTCTCTCTTATATAGCAAAAAATCTCAGTTTAGTTTTTTTCTGAGTGCTCTGCTTTCTAACTCTACACATTTTTTAAACATTTCTTCTTCGTAAACCTTATGTTCACATGCTCTTTCCTTCATTTCAGTCTCAACTTCTGCAGTTTTATCAGCTCAACTGAGTGTTTACTTAAAGCTTCTTCTGCGTTTCCATCCTTTTATTTGATTTTATATAGTCCTCTAGAATTCCACTTTTTTTAAAAACTTTTTTTAATCAAAACAACTTCACGTTCTTCCTATCCAGAACTATTTTTTCTGCTCAATTTTCCATTGTTTTTCTTAAATGTCTTCTTTGTTAACCTCTGTGCAGTAAAATTACTGTTAAGTAACCAAACTTTAAAAAGACAATAAAAGTCATCAGTTGGGGTAAACAATTTCTCAGTTCTCACATTAGGAGAACCATAATTAATGTGTTAGTCATTTGCCATCATGGGAGTCTTTGCTTAGAAAAAATAAAATAAGAGTGTAGCAATGAGTTTAGATTGTTGCTGTTTCTTTGTAAGTTTGACATTCGGTGGCAGCACTTAGAGTGATCACTCAGTTATCTAACTTTAGACATGGAGACAAAACATCAGATAGGTCACTGGCAAAGCTCATCACTTCTACATCATTAAAAATATATAGGATAAGTATCCATAAAAAGAGACAGAGAGTACATTTTGTAATCAAAATATAAAGTAAACATAGTGTGATTAAAGAAGAACTTTTGGTCATGAAGGAAGTATTCTACTACATGGATAACACCTTGAAAGAATAAATAATTTGTAACCAAATCTTATGCATATAATATATTTAGTGAAGTCCTTTTCAATGAGGTATACATATCTCAAAGGCACAGATTGCAAAAGAATATCAACGTCTCAAGCCTATCTTAGGTGAAAACTGAGTACATGCTCTAGTTTTCTTATCATTAATCATATCAACAAAACATTTTAACTTCCAGCCAGGATAATAAAATGAGTTCAGAATTTATGAGCAAATGAAACCAGACTCAATAAAAGCTAATTATGTTTTACAGAAGAAAACAAACAAATAACAATGTGTTTTGATGTGACAGATGGCTAAAAACAAATTAAATAAAAATGATACACTGACCATAATGATGGAGATCTATGATGATGACATCTTCTATGACCAGACACAAGGAGACTGGACACAATGGACATGATGCTAACTTACACACTGAAGTAATAATGTTGTAAAATGAGACAAAAAAGCACCCATCTTATAGCAGTATACTTAGATGTACCAGGGTTCTGACATACACCAAGCAAAGAAGGAAGGATCCTGAACCCTAGAGGTTAAGCCAGGGCATATCAGGATGCCTAACAGACAAATTTCATTAGTAAGTACTACTGAAACAGTACCTCTCAACTATCCAGATTTTTACCTCATATTTTTGGCCTGTTCCTCATAAAATGTGTAGTTTTCTGGCAAAACATTAACATAAATTTGAGTTTCAGAATTCTTCAGAAAAATGCATGCTAATAAGGCCCGCGGTGGTGCAGTGGTTAGCGTTGTCACCTCACAGCAAGAGGCTCTCTGGCTCAATTCTTGGCTGGAGCACCTTCTGTGTGGAGTCTGCATGTCCTCCCCGTGGTCAAGTGATGTTTAAAGACATGCAGGTAGGTACATGCATGAATGGGTGTGCCTTCTTTGAAGGTTGGGCATCGGGCTGGCACCTCGGCACCATAAAAATCCAATGCCAATCATTAGCAGACCAGAGTTCTGCAGTGGCGACCCTAACTGGGAAAAGCTGAAAGACATTAGTTTTTAGAAAATGCATGCTAATGTGAAACCTGTTATTCTAGCAACTAAGTGTCTAAGAGCAATATTTACAATTTGTCCCTGATTTTGAGTATTTGCCACCCCTCCCTCCATTATGTTCGACTTTGTCTAGATTTCTTGTGCTTAGAGGTTGAGAGGTATGGTACAAGATCATCAAAGAAAAATGACTGACCTTCACAATACCAGGCATTAACCAATGTATCAAACATGTTCACAGTAAATAACCAAGATGCAAAGATACAGCCATAATTTAATCTCTCAGCACATCGCCAAACTATCCGTATACTGCTAAATGTAATCAAGTTTGATAAAAAGGTAAGAAAATAGTGTTAAAATTAAAAATATATATATTTTAAAATTAGACAAATCATATTGCCTACAAACACTCTGTTTCCTCCTACTAAACATTAACATCTAAAATGAAAGAACAAGCAGTAAAACTAAAAAAAATGCATGAATCTTCAAATAGTCAAAATAAGCCAGTCAGTGATATGGAACAGGTTCCCAAACACAATATTAATGAAACCAAGTTTGTACTGTTGACCAATAATTTAAATTAAACTAAGAAAATAATAAAAGTTGAGCTTCTAATCTTAGTGTTGGCATTAAACAGACAAACTAAACTCTTGCTAATTATTACAATACTCTGGAAAAAGAAATGCAGATGGCAGGATATTATGTAATGTTAAGATTGAACAGCTGTTCAAATAGTTTAGATGTTTCCAATACACAACTATTTAAAATATTAATACCATCTTCTGTGAAAGTTGGTACTGGAAAATAATTCATCTGAAATGTAAATTATTTAACAGGACCTGAACCAAGTCAGAAAATGTCTTTGTTATTTAATTTGTAAAGGCAAATCCTGTGAAATGTGAATTCTGCATCTCATTGATTCCAGGAGTAGTCTTATTATTTTAAACTCATTCATAATCTGCAGCAGGTCTTGAGTTAAAATTATGCACAAATTGCTTGTGGTGTTTGAAGAATGTGGACATTTTCAATAAGAACATGTCCTTCTAGGTCTTTTTTGATGAGCAGTGACAAATAACTTTTAAAGCTGTTTTAATACACTTGAAGACATAGATCCAGGAAGGTCATAAAATGTCTTTGTTATTCCTATAACAACATTGTCTGTAACTTTATTTTGTAGGGCCTTAACATTGTTGTTAGAATTATTTGGAATTAAACCAGTCCCCAGATGTTTACATTCCTTCTTCTGAAAGCGCCACCTGTTTAGAGACTGAAATTTGATTATTTTAAATCTTTATAACTTTCACAAGGAACTTCTTTAAGGCATACATATTGAAGGGAGACTATGTCTTTGAAGGGTCATCTAAGCAAACAAGAAAGTCATTTTTTGTTGTTTAGACTTCAAAGTTTCATGTTTCAACCAAGAGAGAGTGGTTTCTTTGATGTTAAGTCTCTCCTCTTTAAATGACATCTCTAGTGTTTTGCCTATAGAAGACCTTGATATGGAATTCACTGCTTCATAAGGTTTTGCATGGCACACTGCAACTCAACAAGTGAACAGAAGCAATAGAATGACAAAGCAAAATGCAGTCAAACTGACTTAATTTGTGAAGCTATACAAACAAAATAAAACTGATACTGTAAAATGTGGATAACTAATATTTAGATGTACTCTAGCTATTTATATTATTTAAAGCAGAAACTTAGTTTGGGGATTGAATCATATCCATTAAACCACCTTGAAAAGCCCACAACTGTCATTTTACTTCATAGGTGCATAGAAACAAAGAATTATTAGCTAGATCAACAGAACATATTTTCAATGATGGCTGACAAAATAAATAAATAAACAACAAAAACGAGACAGGGATAACAAAGGTAAGATCATGTCAAAACATCTGACAACATTTATGCAAAACTAACAGGTGGCAAAGTTAGATCAAGCAGTAATCAATGACCAAAAAATATTCTCTTTGTATGATAAAATACTACTCTTTCTGTCAAAAATGCACTGGGTCAAAAAAGGAGATAAAATAAAGGTATTTATCCATTTTATTCATAGTTCTGACAGCTGCAAACATACAGGATTAGCAGTACAACTGTGTTCCTGTTCTTAATTTCAGAACAAAATTCCTGCTTGATCAAGTGTAATACTAATGCCACCACCCATGACCTACATTTCAGGAGCCTACAGATTTATATGGATTTCTAAATGCATCACATGTTCACAGATTCCTCTTCAGGTCCAAATTAATTAAGAAAATGAAGTGTGCAAGCTGCCACTGGTCATCTTCCTTGAAAGGCAATTATACTTTTCAGCTTCAGCTTCAAGAAAAACAAGGTTATCCAAATTAACGGTTATACAACTACTAGCATTTTCTTTCACTCCTGTTTAATACAGAATCATGCACCAGACTGTCAGATATAGACGCACATTCTGTTTTTTTTTCAAGTCACCTAACAAGTTATTGTTTCTGACTATAGAACTACAGAATTTAGTTAAGCTTGAATTCTTTTGGTAAGGAAACATTATGGGCAGGATTCACGAAGCCTCCGTGTAAGAGTTATAACTCATACACGGAGGCTGTAGTTAAACGGAGTGATGTCAGCATGTTCTGCATATTCATAAGAGCATGCTGAATCACACCTAAGGCTAACACGGTCCGTGTAAGACAGTAGGGGGCGTGTCCGTAGGCCGAGCCCTGTAAGCGGACACGCCCCCAGAAGAGTAAAAGTGCCCAAAGTAAACACCCACGACAGAGCCCATGGAAATGTGAATAAACACAACACAACACATGCCCCCACAGACTACGAACATAAAATGTACAAATGAACATCTCATAATTTTTTTTAAATTGTAAAGATGTTTAACCGTGAGTGCGCTTCGTTTCTTGGCGTGCACGTAGCGCAGCTACAGTTAGCAGTCAGTGGGAAAGCATATAAGAACTAAATATGCAAAGTAAGCCAAGAAGCAATAGCGTAGCGGTAGAGATGTTGGCTGAAGAGCAGGCATTCATGGTTCGAGCCCCACAACACCAATTTTTATTTTTAGCAAAATAAGCACGAAACAAGTCCCTGACAAATATGTACACATAAAATCACATTTTATGTAAAATGTAATGAAATAGCCCATTTATATTGAAGAAATGTGAGGTAACAAAACAATAAAAAATGCCAGATGTGCCCATAGCTGAGCTACAGTTTAACAGGGTGAGTGCATCTGCCCGTAGGTGAGCAGTGGTTTAACTGGTGCAAAATGAGTGCCCGTAGCTGAGCAGTGGTTTAACACGCTAAATCTATGTGCCCCTAACTGAGCTGAGCGTAATATGCGTGCTGATAGCCAAATGAGGCTTAAACCAGCGTACCCCGTTTGCGCAGAGCTGCGCACCGTGCAAACAAGCTAACCGACGGGCAGCGTTGAGCAAGCCGTATCAAAACAGCGTTTACATAGACACACCTCTCAGCTTGTCTAGACAGTCATAAAAATGAAAAGTAGTGGCCAGGTTCGAACCCAGGATAGTATACGCCATAGTCAAGGTACTGAACCACTAAGCCATGACAGCAGTCCCTATAAATGCAATAATAGCAAATATATAGGAATGAATACAAACTGGAGCATGACAATGCAGGTTTAGTGAAGTTGATACAATTCCAAAATGGCCAATCACAGATATGTGCGGGAAAAACGGACTATATAAGCCCCATAGGCGGGAATACACAGCATAAATGATTGTAGAATTGACTTGCAGCCAGAATGACCGGAATAGGTGAGGGTAGTTGCTTTCGAGCACAGAGGTGGGGCGTTGAGGAGTCCAGGTAGATGGTCTGGCTCCTAGTCCACAATCATGAGGCCCAACTCATGCAGGGCCAGGTCCTGTGGGGAGCATATAGGGCTGAGGCGTGGGACCGGTTGGCTCATGATCTCACCAGTGCCACAGGGATTCCAAGGACTGGTGAGCAGGTCCATCACCACCATGCGGACCTGAAGAAATGCAAGCAGGACCAACTGAATCTTTGGATCCAGGAGGCCCGGCAAATGCCCAACGCCCCACTACTGAGTAAGTTACATTTAATTATGTATGTAAGAAATTAAACTAGCTGATATTATGGAGATGTGTATTCCAATATTACTTCATTTATATTACAGCTGCAGGTGTCCGTTCTGCGAACCGCAGAGCCTATGGCGATAGGCTGGTGCGGTTGCGCCACCAGGCAGGCCAGTAATCCACTACAGGTAACTGTAAAGAAATATAAAAGTATGACAGTCAGCAAAAGAGTGCAGTGTAGTTACTAAGTAATAAAATTTGCAAGTAACAGTGTGAAAGTGTTTGCAAGTATTGCTTGATTACAAAAGTGTGTTGCAGCCTGTAAGCCAAACAGAAAAATGAAAATGTCTGACATAAATTCTGAAATACAATGCCCCACCTGTAAGACAATAGTACACAACCTGCAGCAGGCTGAAAAGTATAGCTGCAGAAGATGATGAAATCACATGTGTGAAATATATCCCTGTTGAAATACTGAAACATGACAGAAGTGAGACTGCTGGAAAGGATTGTAATAACTACAGGTAAAACATGTCAATAAAGCCTAGAAGTAAGTACCATCCTGAATAGTAAAATGAAAACAAGTGAGAGAGTGTAGGACAGTGTCATGAATCTAGCAATACAGTAGTAATAACCCCTGAATAAAGTATACTGCAGTCAGTACAGAATTAAATGCATGTGAGAATCCAAACCAAACAGTGAAATCTGTTCAAAGTGTTGCTGCATCTGGAATATGTATCCCAAAATCTGGATATGTTGCTCTCAGTCTGCAATATGCAGATAGTATGATTGTCTGATATACCAAACATCCACACTTGTCTATAGCTATATAAAGCAAATGTAGCAGGATGATGTAGCTGAACAAAGCTAGATATGAATGTGTATGAAGAACAATAAAATGTATATTGATGTTGCAGTAACAGTCCTATCACCAAGTTGAAGTAGTTATCATATTGGAAACTGTAGTTAGAACAGTAGTGTGTATATATGTGCAGCTATTAGAAATGTACAGCATATGTATTGGTATTCAAAGGTGTTAATATTATTTGCTTCACCCCACCCTATAACCACATATAACCCAATCCAGCAATAAAGTAGTAATAAGCCCTGAATAAAGTATACTGCAGTCAAGACAGAATGAAATGCATGTGAGAATCAAAACCAAACAGCGAAATCTGTTCAAAGTGTTGCTGCATCTGGAATGTGTATCCCAAAATCTGGATATGTTGCTCTCAGTCTGCAATATGCAGATAGTATGATTGTCTGATATACCAAACATCCACACCTGTCTATAGCTATATAAAGCAAATGTAGCAGGATGATGTAGCTGAACAAAGCTAGATATGAATGTGTATGAAGAACAATAAAATGTATATTGATGTTGCAGTAACAGTCCTATCACCAAGTTGAAATAGTTATCATATAGGAAACTGTAGTTAGAACAGTAGTGTGTATATATGTGCAGCTATTAGAAATGTCCAGCATATGTATTGGTATTGAAGGTGTTAATATTATTTTCTTCACCCCACCCTATAACCACATATAACCCATTCCACATGAAAATGGTATGTGCAATCACAATTAACACCCTGGACATTTGTCCTGTTGGGTCATATATATTTGCATGTCCGTTGATGCATCTGCCCTGTTCATACATCCAAACCTGATGGCCTGTTGCCATCAATCAACCCTGCATGTTGTTGGACTGTGTATTGCTGTTCAAATTATGCATGTGTTATGCTCGCTGTTCAATGGTGTGAATATCTGGGTGTTTGGTTAATGGGAATACTAATGCATGCTGTTACAACTAATTGTGAATGGTATTATATGTCACTAACCCAAACTGTCATGAAATAATGCAAAACATAGGACGACAGGGAAGGCGGGTTCCAGCGGACCCACCTCTCCCACCTCAGCTGGTGAGTGCAGCTGGCACTAGTGCCCAGTCTGGACCCTCCTCCGGTGGCCCTGTGCCACCTGCGGGTGGAAGCGCTGCAGGGGATGGGGCTCACCCCCCCTCTGCAAGTGTGGCTGGAGGAGAACCACCACTCACCCTCCGTAGCATCCGGACTGTGGTGTGTAGGGAGATTCGGGACTCTGTTCTCGAGCCCCTATGCCAGCTTGAGGCACAGGTGGCACAACTTACGGGCATGCCTGTTGCCCGGCCTACACAGCCCCTAGCACAGCCCCGTCCTGGGCAGTGAAGGAACAGTGGCAACTGCCTATGGGTGGGGATATCAGTTCCACTGTTGCCATCTGTGGGCTCATGGGCTCTGGATATCCAAACCTCCGTCCCCGTCAATTGTGTAACCCCCCCACACGTGTCATACACCGCCCTGTATGCGTCTTGTTTGTCTTGTCTGTTTACCTACCCAACCTACCTCCCCAGCTGTACCGACTTCCTTCACCTGACATACCACTCTCACCTGAAATAAAAAAAAAAAGGGCACTCTGTACCCACAAAAAAATTACGTCCCATACATAGCTGCCCATTCCGCACACATGTCTGCTGGACATGGAAACTATCAATTACAATTGGCTGTACAACAAGTATTATTGTTGTCCTGACACCTCTCACAGGGGTGGAAGGTTTCAAATGTCACACCAAATTACATACATATGCACAGCTGTTGCTGATGAAGAAATGGGCAGCTGTGGGCCTTACCTACATCCCTCCTGCAAATCCCAAGCTTGTTTCCCTACTGTCTTACCCTCTTTGTGACCCCTTTTAAACCATTTTTCTTTCTCCCCATTTTAATTTCTTTCTAAGAAAATAGCGCAGGTGTGCCTACAGTGTAAGCACTGTTAGCAGGTGTGCGCGGAGCTGACTGCCAGTGCGCATGCGTGAGCTCCGCGCAAACCAGTGCAAATCCGGTTACAACTGCTTAAAAGTGCCTTAGTCACTTTGATTGACAGGTCCTGTAGTCAGTTCAAAAGCAAAATAAAATCCCACTGTCAGTCCCGAACCCAGGACCTTGGAAACAGTAGTCTGTATGACCTACCACTAAGCCATGACTTTTATACAAGAACATTGTGCTAAAATAAATATAACATGTAATAGTAGGGATGAATGTAAAGGGAATATAGGATGTGTAGTACCCAAAGCATGTCATTTAGAATTACTGTCAAAACTACTGGATTCCCATAATAGTAGTGTGTGAACAGAAACAGCCATGCTAGTTGGTAGCTTGTAGGTAATAATGTCAGTTAATGTACATATATAAATGTATGTATATGTACATATATATATATATATATATATATAAATATATATATATATATATAGTTGTAGGTGTCATTGTGCATACACACTTAGTACATGGAACAGGAGAGAGGAATGGAGAAATGTGAATCTACAACACAGCCTGAATCATGAGAGAGATACTAACCTTTACACTCACAGAACAGTGTCCACAACATACCAGCATGGTCCCCGCCCTCACAATCTGAAAGGGCAATGCCTATCTCACATACCCTTTTATAGCACTGTCCTGAAATCACAGTGAGAACTGCAATCAGTACACAACTGGCTGTATGCAATTAGCAAATGCTGGCTTACAATTGGTGCAGAGGCCATCACATGGATCTATGCAGATACCTACAAAAGCATCCTGTACTAACACTCCACACATGCAATACATTCATTGCACTGTCTGGAAGCAGACAGAGGGAGAGAGACAAACCGAGACAGAGAGAAAAAAAAACACGCTACACACTGTGACTCTAAGCTGTCAGCAGTGACAGTAGCAGCAGGAAGCAGAAGCAGTGGTAACGCAACCAGCTGTGACAAATACAGGTAATGCAAAGTAGTAGGTTAATAGTGTGCATACTGTGAACCCTCCAAATGTGTCATAGGTCTGTATCTATAGGTATGTCCATGTGATATGTTGTGTGTATGTAGTTCCACCAAAAGGGGATGACTATACATTACATGTCAATCAGTGTTAGGCCATGATCCTGGCAGCAGTTGTCTGTGCATTTCCCTCAGCAATGGCTGTAGTGACTGCTTTGAAAGGTCAGCCAGGTTCAAAAGGCAGGATCAGCCCATCACAAAGGCAAACTGTCTGGGAACAAGTGTCTGCAGGTACCCGATATCACTGCATATGCATCCCATACTGAATAATTCCATAGCTTAGCAGACCAGGCCGGTTATGCATATGATGTGGTAGTTCCCAGGGTCAGTTGAGGTGCCTCCGTAGTGGTGTGGGACCACTGTTGCTGTATGCCAGTGTCCAGGTACATATCCTGTAGTACGGCCAAGATAAATTATCAGTCTTATATGCGGTTGTATGTCCTCTTGGAGTGCAGGTAGCACACATCCAGGGATACCATGAGGTCACAGTGATGCTGTGTGTTCTGCTTTGCTGAGGGCGGCCCTCACCTGGACATGTGAGATGATAGGGAGGTTACATACAGCTGTGATAAGTATTTCAACTGGTGGGGGAGAAGGGGGGGATACGTGCACCGAACCTGTCTGCAAGAATGTTGCCAATATCTGTGTGTTTGGTGAATGTTAAGTAAGTGTGTATTAACACAGAGCATATCTGAGGCATTTGGTCCATATGTGTAACATAACTGAAGAAGGCCTTGTGGTTATCCATAGTGTTTGTGGCCATTTCCCTCCCAGAGTAGGCCATGGCCATTGTTATGAGAGACCGTAGCATAGTACCAGTGCTGACCACAGATGCCTTCCCTTAATGTGAATTCGCTCTGTCCTGCAGTAGCCTCCTGCTATTGTTATACAATCTGCCTCTGTCTGGGGTCCACCGGACAGGATGCCTAACCTTTGTGCATAGGGTCTGGGTTAGAAATGTGTGTGCAAGTTCCATGCAATCTGTGGCATGTCCGTGGTAAGTATTTGCAAAGGGGTCAGCAGTGTGGGTTGTGGCTTCCACTGGCCCAGTGTGCTGCATGGATACCATCTCAGTCCTAACAAGTGAATAACTGTCTAATCACATACATATCAAAGTAGTCTACTGTGCTGGTGGTGGTGGTGGGATATGTATATCCAGGCTGAGTAACTTGTGTCCACATCACACTAGTGGATGGCATCCCACATACAGTACCTTGGGATGAACCCCCAGAGTGAGGTTGTGCATTGGACTTGTCAGTGTGTGCTGACCGATGGGGCATGCTACTATGTTGTGTGGAATGTGGCAGGTATTGTTGCACAGGTGTTGGCTGAGCACTGATATCTGGCCATGTACCTGTGTATCCACCACGACACACACACACATGCAACATATGGGAGTAGAAGTATATCACTACACATGAGTATCATGTATAGTATGTGTGCCATATATTGCTGACATAGTCTGCTGATATCCTGTTTGCGTTCTCTTCCAGGGAGATGGCGCATCATAGGTTCATAGGTTCATAGGTTCATACTAGGCTATCTGCCCGAGGGCATTTACAAGCCTAGCCCATAGTTTTGTGGCTTACGCCACCCCTTTAGTATGGGGAACTATACCCATTATTTTGCTGTGCCTCTGTTGAGCAGTGACACTGAGGTAATCCCTGGGGTATATCTGCGATCTCCCATCCATTGGTCAAGATTTCTCTTGAACAAGGCCAGCGAGGTGCTCTGCCTCACATATACCGGGATTTTATTCCACAGCATAGGGAGTCTTTGGGTGATGAATCTATCCCTCCAGCACGTCCTATTAATAGCCGTGTCGAGGTTTAAGCCTCGCCCTTGTGGCTCTGACGGATCTAGATTTTTTGAGGTGAAGCATATTCATCAAATCTGGGTTTGACATGGCCTTGTATGTTAGGCAAAGGTCACCTCTGAGCAAGCGGTAAGCGACTGAATAGAGCTGGAGTTCTTTCAGTCGGGCAGCATAGGACAGATGTTTGAGACCCTTTATCCTTTTGGTGAGGAACTTTTGTGGCCTCTCCAGCTGCTGCAAGTGTCGGGTCAGATACATTCCGAATGGGGCATTGTACTCAATCATTGGTCTGATGAGTGATGAGTATAGGGAGACTATGACCTCCCTTGATCTAGATGAGAATCCCTTCATAAGATGGGCAATGTAGAAGGTCTTCCTAACTACTTTAGCTACATGGGTGTCGAATGACAGACTACTATCAACCTGGGTCCCCAGGTCCCTGATAACTTCTTCTGTGCTCAGTGGATTGCCACCTATTTGGTAGCTAGGGGTAACCCTGTTTTTCCCGAAGGGTATGACTATGCATTTTTTGGCATTTAACTTTAGGCCATGGCTCTGGCACCAGTTATCCGTTTCTGTGAGACCCTTCTGAAGGATATCTGTGTCAGATGTGTTTTCTACTATGGCCCAGTTTGCAGTCATCTGCAAACTTTGTCAGCCATAACCCTCCTGTGTTTGCTTGTACTGGAAAAGTAGATGCCAAACAAGAGTGGGCCCAGGACTGAGCCCTGTGGTACACCACTTGTGACAGGCTTTGAGTCTGACATGGCGCCAGCAACTCTGACCCTGTGGGTTCTGTCACTCAGCCAGTTTGCAACCCATCTTGTGATGTATGGGTTAACATTTAAGCTGATGAGTTTTTCAATGATACCCGAGTGGGGAATTGTATCAAGGCCTTCGCCAGATCGAGGTAGGCTGTATGGACTGCCTTTCCCTCATCAATGGCTTTGGTGACTGTTTCAAAAGTCAACCAAGTTTAGAAGGCATGATCTGCCTTTGACAAAGCCAAACTGGGATGGATCCAAAGTCTGCAAATTCCCTATGTCTTTATTTATGAGGTCCATTATGATCCTCTCCATGGCTTTGCAGATAAGGCTTGTCAAGCTAATGGGCGGTAATTTCAGGGTCGGTGGAGGCACCTTGTGAAGTGGGACCACAGTTGCAGTGCGCCACTTCCTGGGTACATATCCAGAGGTAAGGCTATGATTAAACAGCTGTCCTAGCTGTGGGTTTAATTCCTCGTTGAGTTCGTGGAGCACACAGCCGGGGACACCATCAGGTCCCATGGATGCTGTGTTTTTGCTTTGGAGAGAGCAGTTCTCACTTGGGCGTTGGAGATGTTTGGGGGCTGCAATCGCTTGGTATAGATATCTCTCCTTTGGGGAGAAGTTTGCACTGAACCTGTCAGCCAGTATGTTGGCAATGTCTGTAGGATCAGTAATCTTCACATAATTTTGAACTAGTTCTGAGCATATCTGGGAGTTTCCTCCCAGGTTTCTAACATAGCTAAAGAAGGCCTTATGATTGTCTTTGAGTCTTTAGCTATTTTTCTCTCAAAATTTGCTTTGGATGATTTTATGAGAGCTCTTAGTTTTTACTTATAGTGATCAAGGGTGTCTTACCTTTAAGGATTTTGCTCTATCTTGTAGTAGCTTCCTCCTTTTGTTGTAGAGTTTGTTTATGGCTGGGGTCCACCAGACTGGACGCTTGCCTTTGGTACAAAGAGTCCTTGTTTTGCTTGGGATTGCCTTATCCATGCAGTCCTGCAGGTGCTGGTAGAAGGCATTTGTAAGTGATTCAGCGGCTTGAGTACTGTTTTCCGCCGGCTCGGGGCCTTAAAGGAGACCACACTAGTCTTTAGAAGTGTGAAGTCGGCTTTCGAGAAGTTCTTTACTGTGGTCTTTTTTATTTCAGGTGGGGGTGGGATGAGGACCTCCAGCGAGATTAGTTTGTGATCTGATCTCACCAGTGAGGGGTATACTTCCGGTGTTGAACATTGTGCTCCCATGTTCGTGATGATGAGATCAAGTACGTTTTCTCCTCTTGTGGGGATGGTGACTAGTTGTTCCATGGCATTTGAGTTTATGAATTCCAGGAACTTTTGGGCTAGGGTGTTTGGGCTTGAGTAGCCTACTCTGCAGCGGAAGATGAGGAGATACACCAGAGCCTGGTGCGGGAGTATGACATCCTGTTTTCCCGCACCAGTCAGAATCAGCAGGAGAGGGCTGCACTGTGGCAAGACCTTGTCCGTAGGGTAAATGATATTGGCACGCATAATAGGACATATGAGCAGGTACGACATCACTGCAGTGATTTAATCAGAAGTGTCCATCAGCGTGCGTCAGATATCCACAGGCAACAGGTTGCCACAGGAGGTGGGGTGGCCACACATCCCCCCTCACCAGACTGGAGGGGCTACTCCTAAGTGTTGTGGCTCCAGCCCCAGAACAGCAACAGCAGTACACTTGCATCATGATGGAGGCTGGATCCACACAGCAGCATGACATGGAGCGTGCAGGTAATATGCCATATGTACACTTGACTGTTCTGTACACTGTTAGTTTATGCATGTGTAAGGTGTGTCCGTGGTATGTATCTGTCATCATAGTATGTAATTGTGCATGTGTGATACTGGCAATATCAGCAGCTGACGTGTGAAAGGCAACTGGTGTACTACTGCACTGTATCATATGCAGTATCAATGGCACAGTTGTGCCCACTGACATTAATCTCATCATTTCTGCAGGTCCCTCCAGGGTTACAGCAAGGCAGGCCATCCATGCTGGTGAGTGTGTTTAACAATACCTATAATAGTCCTGATAGTGCTAGTAACATTAGTGTAACTCAGTAGTGCTCTGTGTGTATACTGCATGGTGTGCATGTGTGCATGTGTGCAGGTGTGCCTGTGCCCATGTGTGCATGTGTGCAGGTGTGCCTGTGTCCACGTATGCATGTGTGCATGTGTGCCTGTGTCCATGTGTGCATGTGTGCATATGTGCATGTGTGCCTGTGTCCACGTGTGCATGTGTGCATGTGTGCATGTGTACACGTGACCACATGTGCATGTGTCCATGTGTGCATGTGCCCACATGTGCATGTGTGCATGTGTGCATGTGTCCATGTGTGCATGTGCCCACGTGTGCATGTGTGCATGTGTCCACGTGTGCATGTGTCCACATGTGCATGTCTGCATGTGTGCATGTGTGCCTGTGTGCATGTGTCCACGTGTGCATGTCTGCATGTGTGCCTGTGTCCATGTGTGCATGTGTGCATGTGTCCATGTGTGCATGTGTGCATAAGTGCATCACTGGTAACAATGTGTGGAGACTGTAAACTGTGTTTCCTGTCTTCCTCCCACAGGTTCTGGTGCTGCTCTGGTGTCCTGCAGCAGGGAACCTAAATCTGGTGCCACAGGTACTGGTAATGATGATATTTGTGTAATGGTACAGGAAGGTGTGTCAGGGTCCGCCATTGGTCAGCCAATTGACAGTACACAGCTGTCAACCCCATCATTGTGCACAGTCATCCTGCCAGTACATCCTTTGTCACCATTGTCCCTAGGTGATGGACAGGATACAGTGGGCATTGAACAGGGCAATGTGGTACCTGTGGCACATGCGTCCCCACAGAGCAGCCATGGGCAGGGTCCTGTGATGGTACCACACAGACAGTTGCCCATGGGTTCTCGTGGGAGCATCCGTGGGCGTACTGCCTCTGGCAGACGTGCCCAAAGAGGTCTGTCAACCTCAGCTATGTTTCGGGCTGTCATGCAGGCACAGTCGCATATGGAAAGGTACACCAGACAGGGTCTGAGGGAGCTGAGAGCATGTTGCACAGCCATGACTGACAGTATGCGTGACATCGCGGATGCTCTCCGTAATTTCACCGATGTCATAGACAGACATTGTGGGGACATATTACAGCAGTTCCACAACCAAATGTCCATGAGCCAGGGCAATGGTGGGCATTTGCAGCGTCGACGTGGCTGTATGCCAGCAACAGCAGCAGCTTGCAGTCGGCGCAGATGACAACAGGCCTGCGCA
This sequence comes from Protopterus annectens, assembly GCF_019279795.1. Classification (NCBI taxonomy): domain Eukaryota; kingdom Metazoa; phylum Chordata; order Ceratodontiformes; family Protopteridae; genus Protopterus; species Protopterus annectens. Next base: position 1,226,747,574 of record NC_056726.1, on the reverse strand, counting down.
TGCCCGCATAGTGCCAGCAGCAGCCCCAGCAATGCTGGGTCTGTGCTGTCATTGGAACGCCTCAGGAGACCACGTGCACATGGCTCTGGACAGTCCCAACAGGGACCTGTGTCCAGTCAACACACTCCCACTTCTGATGACAGTACCCAGTCTGGCTTAGTACTGGATACGGTCAGTAGCACCCCTGCCAGGCACAGGTACCGTGTCCGTGCCCACAGACACTGATCTGTATGACCTGCCAGGTGCAGTCTGTGGCTGTCCACAAACCACTGTATATGGCAGCCATGAGGTGGAACTGTGCGTGCATACACACATGCGAAATGTTAACACCTAGGGTGACCACATACATGCACACACTGCACCAACACTGCCCCACCCTGTACTGCTGCCCTCACCAACACACATACACACACATGTCAATTGGTGGTATCAGTGGCTGACTCAGGCATACCTAATTCACACCCTGTGCATATGATGACACTGTGCCACCTCCTGCAATCTCCAACATCATTGCGGGAACAGGTAAACACGTTGCTGATGCACAGGGTGACTACATAGAGGTGTATTAGTAGTATCATGTTGGTAACAGTACAGTGTGCTGATATGACTGTGTGTATATCCCAGCATGCCTGATGCAGTAACCGTATGACTGTTCTGAATTGTCATCTGCACCCATAGTACATACCAAAGTGTAACAGCTGCACATAATTGCATGCCGGTGGTAAGGATCTCAACAGATAGCCACATACATGGGTAGCACAGGGGGGAAGCTAACGCAAGTAGTGATATGCAATGGTGGACATGTACAGTAATGGTGTCAAGTTGCCCACAACGACTATGCAATGTGGATGTTTGCACATGTTGATATGTGTGCAGTACCAATGTAATCCAAATTACAATTAACTATGACATAATATCAGTTCTACCATGGGAATCTGCGCTGTGTATTCCTGGGTACATGTTGATAGTGCCTACATATTTGCATTGCCACTTACTGTTATTGTTACCCCTTCTTTGTTGTACAATGCACTATTCCAGCCATGCTTACTGTAGCTTTGTTTGCATGCATGTTCACTTGGGGTTCCCTGGAACACTGCTTACACCTGCAATGCAGAGTTACAGTGCTTCTGTAGACTCCTAGTGACATCTGCATAGCGCATTTACACGTATGTCAAGTTTACACATGACAGAACGTCACTGTCTGTCCTGTACGCATGTACGTTGCCTGTGACACATTGCACATGTCTTACCTGGCATTTACCCACGTGTGCAGTCATATATGCCAGTGCTATGAAACAGTAGCAGTACACCCACACATACACACCTTCAGTATGTTGTTCCCCATTGGCCCTATGTGTTGGTACTCACCATGGCAATCACACTACTAGGGTAGCATGTGCCATGGTAACCTGTGAATCACCTCTATGGTCCAGTTGTGGTTTATGTGAGTCATGTGGCAATGTCACAGCTGCCACATGTATGCAGTCAGCCATCACCCTTGGCCAGGAACGTACAACACATGTGTGGGATGCCACCACACAGCCAATCTGGGGACTGAGCTCTCTGAACCCAGTAATGCCATACCCTGTCAGGTGGCATGTCATATATACTACATCCTTGACAACCTTCAACCCCAATCCCTGCTGCTACTATTGATAAAACCCCTGAAGATGTTTCTGATAGCTTCAACCAATTCTTTACTGAGACAATTCAAGCCCTAGCTAGCCAACTACCTCCTAGCTCCCCTGGTCCTGAAAGTAGCACCCCTAGAAACCTACTTGCGTTCAGCTTCCAACCAGTCGCCACTTCACTTATCCGTACCTAGATCGAAAAATTAAAACTCACTACACTTTCTGCTGATCAACTCCCTGCCGAGTACCTACAAAAATCAACTGATGCTATTGCTTACCCCATCTCAAAACTAATCAATCGAACCATAGTAGAAGCTATAATTCCCACCATCTGGAAAATATCCTATGTAATCCCACTTCACAAAGGAGGCAGCTCTACTGAATTCTCCAATTATAGGCCAATAGCTATACTCGCTCCACTTGCAAAGATTATGGAAAAATGTATTCATAGACAATTCATGCACCACCTAATCCAAAATCGCCTTATGGCAGACAGTCAGCATGGCTTCTGTCCTCATCACAGCACTACTTCAGCCCTCCTAGACTTTACTAACACCATAAACCATAATCGCAACAATAATTATATATCCTCAGCCTTCTTTTTGGATCTTTCCAAGGCATACGATATGGTTGATCACCAACTTATAATCCACACCCTGCAACCATTCTGTCTAGATACTGGAGCCCTCCAATGGTTTCAATACTACCTGAATGGTCAACAGCAGGCTGGCCTCTGGCAGAACAAACTCTCTAACCTTCTACCTAACACCCTCAGAGTACCACAAGGCTCTATACTAGGGCCCTTGCTGTTCTCCATCTTCATTAACGACCTTTATACTGTCATCCCAAAAGTCAGCTGTATCCAATATGCTGATGACTCTACTCTGATTTGCTCTGCCACATCTCCAGTAGAGTTATGGTCAGCTACCCAGACCACCTTTAATACAATAGAAAACTGGCTTTCTGAACATTGTCTGATCCTAAATCCCAAAACAACTAAAATGCTGTTATTTTCACCCACACGTAGGTCTACCACTTTCACCTTTACCATAAAATCAAATGATGGCACAATAATCTCCCCTGACCCATCTACTAAACTATTAGGTGTCATCATAGACAATAATCTCAAATGTGACCTACATGTTAACCAAACTATCAAAACCATCAATAAAAAACTAGGGTCACTTTACAGAATAAAAGCCTTCCTAACCCCTCCAGCTAAAATTGCCATAGCTCGCTCACACCTTCTTTCAACCCTTCTGTATGCATCCCCTCTACTCTAGAATTTGAACAAGACTGTCCTTAACAAACTCTCTATTTGCTACAACCACATTGCCAGGTTTGCCACTGGGCTGCCTTTTAGGACACATCATTGCATCAATCTAAATCAGCTTGGTTGGCTTGAACTACCTAGCCTAATCCAGTATAACCAACTGATTATGGCCTATAAAATCCTCTATAATCCGGACAATACTCCTGCACTTAAAAATATTATCACCCCCTATAACAATCCTAGACCGCTTCGATCCTCTAACAAACTACTAAGTCAGACTAGCAAAATTAATAACACAGCTGGTGATTCTCTCTTTGCAAACTCTGTAAGTAAATCCTGGAACTCACTTCCAGCTGATATTACCTTACTTTCCACCTTAGGTCATTTAAAACTAGACTCAAACAACATTTGTCACTTAACTGGCTATGTCAATGTATCAAGCCTGGCTAACTCGAATGTGTAAAAATCTGTTAACCAGTTTACTGTGTAATTTAATTTAATCCTGACTTGTGCTCTGGACTAACTTTAACCTGTGGAACTTGTTTAACTTGCTTACTTATGTAATCTCTGTAAGTAATCTGTTTGTAATATGTAATGCTGGTATTATGTAATGCTGTATCTGCTTACCCTTGGAGCTTTTCTCCCCGGGCCTCTGCTGAAAATGGACATGCATCCAGTCGGACTATCCCGGTCAACAAATGTAAGATAAATAAATAAAAAATATTACAGTGACTACAATACAAGTCAGACATTGACACGCACTGACAGCATGCTAAACACACTGGGGCATACATGGGGACTCAGAATAGCATCCTGCCTGAGCATCACACACCTCCGCAGCTGGCACACAGGCATATGTTCCGTCGGAACAGAGCACATGCCACACATGGCACACACATCCCGTGTGCCACACACAGCCTGTAGGGCTACACAACACACCTGCTACAGACGTGTCAGATACCTGTCTTGGGTGCTGCACTGGGGTCCTGCTCAACAGGCTGTATCTGGTGAAGGTCACAGTGATATGCCTCAGGGGCACTATGGTCCACCACAGAACACATGCATACAGGTCAGTCAGAGGCATGGACACATATGACTCACTCATTGACCATGCCACTATGGCTGACCTGAGACATACCTCCCTGGACTACATGATAGGGAACATAGAATGGATCTCTCAGCATGTGGCACAGGCCAGTATGAGCCTGATCTTGGTTGCCAACATACCCTCACCAGTTATGCTACCACTATATGTAGGAAGGGTGTTGTATGTCTACATTCTGCTCAGTCTTCAATGTCATTCATAGGGTATCCGCTGGCTGTCAACGTGTGCTTACATGCTAGGGAAGCCACAATGATGTGCAAGGGTCATCTTGCACGTGACACCCATGGCCCGATGTATATTGGCAAAGCTCCTTGATACACACATACTGCCTTATGCTGCAGGACACGGTTTACATAGCCACCTCCACGGGTATCAGACAGGTTAGGACACTAACAGTGCTGCTACACAACAACAGCAGTGTACACCGCAAGATGCATGCACTGGACACTGTCCTCAGCACGGTGAACTGCAATGTCTGTGCAGTACCAGAGTCCTGATTCATGGCTCACAGGTGTTACCCATCACTGACAGGTTATGCCCCATACCATGCCTGTCGTCCCCTACACATATAACACACATGGACAGGGGGGTGGTATCCCAAGGCACCACAGATACACACACCTCCAGGTTGTTGGCACAGCACAAAGCATCAGGGCCTAATCATGTGCAGCTAACAGTGTGTCGCGCTGCCATCTGGTTCATAGCCTGGCACACACAACCCTCCCATACACAGGAAGACCACCTATCCTCCATAACAACACTGGCAATATGACAGTCTCAAGAACTGTCTTTATATGGCTGGACTGCATCCAGCCAAACGTTGTGCATGAGCATTACTTTAGCTACAACACACTAGTTGAAGGGTTCACAGCATGTGGTCACTGAATTGCAGTGGAATGACATGTTACCACTCCCACAACAGGTGGGAACATGCAGCACCTGTACATCGACTACATGTAGACTATATGGCCCAGACCAGATGTGCATCCACTGCTGTAGGTATTTTACCATATACACCCACACTGTATAGACACATATCACGTGCGGCCCCTGCGCAGTAAGACACAGTCATATTGGTATACATTGCAAATACCATTTATCCACTCGAGGCATGTGTCAGACATGGTAACTACTGCAGGTCACAGGTATTTATGTGTATGTCTCACACACATACATCATGTGTGCAATGCCATTGCTGGTTTAGGCAATGGCATGCATTGTTATGTACAAAGACCCACACAAGGTCATAATGTGTGACACAACCACACGTGGCAGTTGTGGGTTACCAAAACATACCTATCTGTACTCTGACAATGGTAATAGACACAGTAGCAGAGCGCACTATTGGCATTACTGGCCAACTAGCCCTGTTTGGCTGTGCTGATAGTGTGGTGACATCCCCTGTGTTTACTAGGGGAATATGCAGCATCTGGTGTATTGTAGTATTTGCCAAAAGGATCTGTTCTCTCACACTTGCATTTACACACACCCTACTACCCCCACACACACACTTGCCATTTGCAGGATTCATACCTTACCTAACTAAGTCATGACACGTGAGAGAGACGCATTAGCGAAGCACACTATTCGGATTACTAGATAGTTCTTCTTCTCTGGCTGTACTTATAGGGTGCTGACATCATCAGTATTTTGAAAGGGTAATGTGCATCAGGTAGTGTGATCTCCTGATTGCCAAAACTAACATGTTTTTCATACAGAAATGCACACACACAAACCCCACATCCAAGCACACTTGCAGGTTTCAAACCCCTACATAAACATGTTATGGCACTTGAGAGAGATGCTGTAGCAGGTTGCGCTATTCTGAGTACTGGCAGATGTTTCTTCTCCAGCTGTATGTATAGGATGCTGTCATCATCACTGTTTGGAAAGAGTAATGTGCATCATGTAGTGTGATCTCAAAAAAGCACGTTTTTCATACAGAATTGCACACACACAGAGTCCCCACATCCAACCACACACACATGCCGGTTACAGGTTTCACACTCCTACCTAACTATATTTTGACACTCGGGAGAGATGCATTAGCAGAGTGTGCTATTCAAATTACTGGGAGGTTTTCCTTCTCCTGCTGTACTTATAGGGTGCTTACATCATCAGTGTTTAGAAAGGGGAATGTGCATCCTGTCGTCTGTTCTCCTAGTTGCCAAAAGGGATATTACTTTCATACAGACTTGCACACACACTAGCCCCCTCCACACACAGTGAGCATTTACAGGATTCAAACTCCTACCTAACTATGTTAGGACACCCAAGACAGACGCATTAGCAGAGTGCACTATTCGCATTACTGATAGACTTCCCTTCTCCTGCTGTACTTATAGGGTGCTGACATCATCTGTGTTTAGAAAGGGGAATGTGCATCCTGTAGTGTGTTCTCCCAGTTGCCAAAAGGGACATTTCCCTCACACAAAATTGCACACACACTAACCTCCCTCATCCAAACACACGCACTTGCCATTTGTAGGATTCAAACCACTACCTAACTATGTTATGACACTCGACATGGTCACATTAGCAGAGCACGCTATTCACACTGCTGGGAGGCTTTCCTTCTCCTGCTGTACTTATAGGTTGCTGACATCATCTGTGTTTAGAAAGGGGAATGTGCATCCTGTAGTGTGTTTTCCCAGTTGCCAAAAGGGACATGTCCCTCTCACAGCCTTTCACACACACTCTGAGCATTTGCAGGATTCAAACCCCTACCTACCTATGTTATGACACTCGAGACGGATGCATTAGCAGAGCACGCTATCCACATTACTGGCAAGCTTTCCTTCTCCTGCTGTACTTATAGGGTGCTGACATCATCTGTGTTTAGAAAGGGGAATGTGCATCCTGTAGTGTGTTCTCCCAGTTGCCAAAAGGGACATTTCCCTCACACACAATTGCACACACACTAACCTTCCTCATCCAAACACACACACTTGCCATTTGCAGGATTCAAACCACTATCTAACTATGGTATGACACTCAAGATGGACGCATTAGCAGAGCAAGCTATTCGCATTGCTGGGAGGCTTCTCTTCTCCTGCTGTACTTATAGGGTGCTGACATCATCTGTGTTTAGAAAGGGGAATGTGCATCCTGTAGTGTGTTCTCCCAGTTGCCAAAAGGGACATTTCCCTTACACAACATTGCACACACACTAACCCCCCTCATCCAAACGCACACACACTTGCAGGATTCAAACCACTACCTAACTATGTTATGACACTCGAGTCAGACACATTAGCGGAGCACGCTATTTGCATTACTGGGAGACTTCCCTTCTCCTGCTGTACTTATAGGGTGCTGACATCATCAGTGTTTAGAAAGGGGAATGTGCATCCTGTAGTGTGTTTTCCCAGTTGCCAAAAGGGACATGTCCCTCTCACAGCCACACACACACACACACACACACACACACACACACACACACACACACACACACACACACACACACACACACACACACACACACACACACACACACACACACACACACACACACACACACACACACACACGAGTACTGGGCATCTGTTCTGCACCTGCTGTATTTATAGGGTGCTGACATCTTTATTTCTACAGAGGTATGTACATGTAGTACTACCTGTCAGGTGGGGGACAGCATATATATGCATTTGCAGCCACCTACGTCAGGGTCAGATATGCACATCGCACTGGCAGGTTATGTTCTATACCATGCTTTGTGACCACAGGACCTGTAACACACAACACAACCAGTCCAGAACACCACACCCACATCCAGGACACACACTTAGCTTCCCTGGGAACAGTGCCGGGATATGCAGGTGTTCACATACACCATTCCAGTTGTTAACATCAGGTACAGGCATATTGTGTGTGAGAACTACTCAGGCCTCTACCACTTTACCCTACAGCCACTACAATTTGTGGGTCCATGTGCTATGGCAGAACCACACACCACAGCCACATGGGGGAATACATATTGCACCTGTCCATCTGCAACGTGGGTACTCATTGTTCCACACCAGAGGTAGACCACCATTGTTGATATCTGACCATACCCACCTTTCCCTGGACATCCATATCCCATCTCCACCCCCAGGCAAGGTTGTCATTGCACACAAACTGTATTTAGCACAAGCAGACTCTACACTTGTGAAGACTGGAGTGGACGACTTCAGAGGACCCATGCTGGGGGACTTTACTGAACACTCAGCATAATCCTTGACAATTGCATTCTATGAGCATGTGTATGGTTTGCATTGATCATGCTATCCCACATATACCCATGACTGCTCCACAACAAGACACCTGTCAGCTGTACACCAGCCATATATGCACCGTACAACAGACAGAGTGAGCTAATACATTGCAGAGCTGTAGCCCACAGAGGGGGGACATCTGTGAACAGTTCCGGCACAGCACTTCATTCACACATAATCATTACAACACAGTGTTGACAGTGGAATCGTCCAGAGAATGCAGATAGGGCTCCCCTCAGTCTGTTATTGACGGACACCTACTGTCAGAGATCCTCAGCAGCTCTCTCCCAGCACACACCGACAACATGGCTGTGGCTTAGCACATTCAATCCCTGGGACCTCCACGGTGCCTCTGCTTGACAGAGGCACAGCTCACTAGCCTCACATGTTGCCTTCTGTGACCTACTTTACAGTGGCACAGTAGCCTACTGTCCTGGGGATGCAGATGCCAAGCACACTCTGGCTGAGCTGTCATTCCCTAGGGCAACAGGCCTAGTATTGACCTCTACATCCATATGTTCAATTGTCGGATGCACAATATTTGTTGTGCTGTTCTACTGTTTGCAGGTCTTTATTGCCATAGCATTCCCTGTTCCTATGACCAACTTGTGTATCTGTGGAAGATGTTTGCATATGACGGTGATCCACTATATCACTTATGTCTCTGTAGTCATTTACTGTGTGCACTGGGCAGATTGCTGTGTTGTGGTTGGTTCCTGGACTGACAGGCCAACTGCTAAATGGAGATATGGCCTAAGTGTGTGAGCATGCCCAGTTCAGCCTTTCCATGGCATGTTGTCTGACATATGCCTCATTTATCAAAGTGTGCGAGCATGCCCAGTGTGAGCTTTCCATATGTTGCACTCTGAAGTCCACCACATATTTGGGTGTGTATGAACTTCAACAATATCTCACGTTTATGGTTGTGTGTTGGGTGTCATGTTGTGTACTAACTGGCCAACTGCTTCGTGTCTGTCACAAAAGGGATTATACTGTGCCTGCAGGGATTGCATGGGATACTTTGCAGACAGTTCTCAACATACTTTCATAATGACCTAACACTGTATAGTGAAGTGGTTCAGTACTTTCACTGTGGTTGACAGTATCCTGGGCTTTAGTCCTATGACTGCTTGACATCTTCATAGTGAGCACAACAGACTGTGTAGGGGCCAGTTGTGCACATATGACCATGTTGCATTATGTTCAGATATGGACTACCTACACCAGGCTCGTCCAACATTGCTAGTGTATTCCACAACATGGGTGGACATTGGCAAACACTAGCGATGTTCCCTAGGCCATTTCTGATGCTAGTCACAGGGTGTGTTTGTCCTTTGACACACATTGTAACTGGAGTTTGCCATGGCATATGTCATGGTTAGTATACTGTGCCTCCGTCTACCTCTGACATAACAGTGATACCCAGGGTTAGCCTACCATCTCCCATCCACTCATCAGGATTCCTCTTGAGGAGTGTCGATATGTGACTCTCTGGCTGACCTGTACCAGGAGTTTACTGAAGAGTGGGGGTGCCTTCTGTGTTATGGATCATTCTGTACAGCTTGTCCTATGTATGTCACTGCTGGGGTTCAGGTCTCTCATGTGCATAGCTCACTGCCATTCAGATTGTACAAGGTGCAGCATGTTCATTGATTCCAGGTTGGACATGGCTTCATACATCAGGCACAGCTTGCCTGTAGCTGGGCAGTATGGCAGTGTGTGGGGCTGCAGTTTGTTTACTCAGGCAACACATGGCATCTGTTCATGCTCTTTGCTACTCCTGGTGGGGTACTGTTGTGGACTTTACAGTTGATGGAGGTGTCTGCTGCGGTATATCCCACAGGGGCTATTGTAGTCAATTGTGACGCTGATGGAGGATGACTGCAGAGCCACAGTGAGCTCCCCTTATCTACATCTGCCAACCTTCATGTTTGGGTGGGTATATAGTATATGTTTCTGCAAACACTACAGCCACATGTTTGTCCAGTGCAGGATATCTATCACCTTTGTACCCAGGTCTCACATTACATGTTAGGTACGTCATGGGTTAACACCTGTGTGGTAATTTGTGGGCACTTACTGTATATCCACGGTGGTTGTCTATACACAGTTCTGCAATTAGCTTGCTGACATGGCTATGGCTCCAGTTGTCTGTTTGTAGGTGGCCCTTTTGTGGGTTGCTTGTGTCAGCTGGGGGTCGGATATGGTGGGCTGTTTGTACTCCTCTGCATACATGTTCAGTCACAGTCCTTCCATGTTGGCCTTTACCTATGGGACATATATACAGAAAGGGGGGGGCAAGACCAGGCCTTGTGGGATGCCACTCATATCTGCTTTGTAGTCTGACAAGGATGCGGCATGTCTGACCATGTCAGTTCTGTCCTTGGTCTGGTTTGCAACCCCTCTACTGACATAGGGGTATATATTTAAGCTGGTGAACATATCCATACTGAACTCGTACGGTATTGTCTAGAAGCATGTGCATGGTCCAGCTACCCTGTGTGGAGCACATTGCCCTCATCAATGACCTTAATGACTGCTTCAAATGGATCAAACATGTTTAGGGGCAGGATCTGCAGTTACGACAGCCACACTGTGTAGGATCACAGTAGGTCCACAATAGCCTTCTGTCTGCGGTACATACTGATCCTTTCCATAGCTGTGCAGAACAAGCTTGTCAGGATCCTGGGGTGGTAGTTTGCAGTATCCATTCAGGCAACACCTTTGTTGTGATGGACCACTGTTGTTGTACACTGCTCTTTGGATACATATCCTGTGGTAAGGCTGACATTGGGCAGTAGTGTGATTTGGCATTCCATTATTCTTGGAGTCCATGTTGGCCTCAGCCCAGGACACCATCACATACCTTTGCTGCTGTGTGTTCTGCTTTGCAGATGATGGCTGTTACCTCAGCATCTGCAATGTCAGGGGACCATCAGTCTGCTGGGATAGGTATTTTGCACTCTGGGGGGGGGGAGGGTTTGCACTGCACCTGACAGGTTGTATGTTAGCAATATGTGTGTGTGTGTTTGTTATGTTGTTTGTAATATCTGTGTGATTCGGAGCATATCTGTGGATGCCCAACATGATTCCTACCATCAGTTGGGTAAGCCTTGTGATTATCCTTAGTGTCCTGTACATTTTTTATCTTCATAGGTTCATGGGTTCATACTAGGCTATACACCCTAGGCCATTAGTAAGCCTAGCCAGAGTGTGTGTGTCTTTCGCCACCCCTTGCTATGTTCTATTATGGCCATTTATGAATTTCTTCACTGTGCCTCTGTCTGGTCGTGACACAGTGAGGACCCCCAGTATACATGTACAATCATCCATCCACTTGGCAATATTCCTGCTGAGGGGTGTCAGTGAGGGGCTCTGCCTAACATGGATTGGGATCCTGTTTCTGGGTGTGGGGAGCCTCTGGGTTATGTATCTGTCCCTCCAGCACATCTTATTTCATTATGTGTTGAGGCTGACATCTGTCACTCTCACAGCTCCAATGGCTCTGATTTCCTGTGGTGGAGCATGTCCATTACTCCTGTGTTGGACGTGGCCTTGTACAACAGACATACAATGCCTCTGTGTAGGCAGTCTGTGACTGCATTCAGCTGGGGTGTCTACAGCCAGGCAGCATATGACATATATTTCACACCCTTTATCCTGTCGGTGGGGTAACTATGAGGTCTTCCAAACCGCTGCAGGTGTCACGTACGGTACATCTCATATGAGTCATTGTACTAGATTATGTGTCTGATAAGGGAACAGTACAGCGGCACAGTGACCTCTGTTGATGTAGATGTCAATCCTTTCATGATACGGTGTCCAATATCGACAATCTTCCTAGCCACATTGGCATTGTGAGTGTCACATGACAGATTACTGTCTGCTTGTGTCCCTAGGTCCCTGATTACTCCTTGCATACATAATGGTTTGCCACCTATGTGGTAATTTGTGTGTACCTTGTCTGGTATTTGGTGGGACATTCATACTGTCCAGTGTCTTCAGGATGTCTGGGTGGAGTTCTTGTGTGTGAGAGTGTGGTCTGTCGCATGTTACAGACTGTACAGCAGTTTGGACTACACTTAGGTGCACATGGGTGGTCTCCGCTGCTTTGTGCATTGTCAGTTACCTGGCCATATGGGTGTCTGTGCTGCATATGGATACTCCCCCTCCTTTGATGTTTTGGTGCAGGTGTTGGGGCCATAACACATGATATGTGGTATAACCTAGTAGTGCTGGTGTGCTATCACTGGGCTTGCAGCAGGCTTCTGTCACTGCACAGACATCGATGTTCTCCATAATGGGAAGTGCCTCAGGGGCATGAATATTGCAGTTTACACATCTGGCATTGGTCAGCATTACCCTTATGTTTCCTACCACTTATGTTTTCTAGGGTGGTGGGTAGTCTTTTTGGCCTTGCCTACATACGGCTCTATGGAGGCGGCAACGGCCTTATCCAGTATCCAGACGCACAGGGGTAACAGGTGCAAGCCATTCCTGGAGCAGCAGCATGGCTTGTCATGCTTGACATCTCAAGCAGACAGACATTAGACCCTCTTGGACTGACAGCTGTAACTGTGCCAGCTGTTAAACATGAGCATTCTGTGTTTGTACTGTGGCATCATTCTTGGTGAGGGTTGGATGCTGCACACAGCCAGTGTCATACCGGCCTGGGGTACATACTCAGGGGGATCATCCATGTCTCTTTTCATGTTGACCAGGGAGGTACATCTCAGGTCATTCACACCAGCATGGACATTGAGTGCATCATATTTCTGCTTGTTTGGGGTGACCTGCGTACTTGTGTTATGTGGCATTTTGTGGCAGCCTACAGGCAGCTTACTCTACCCTTTCCCTTGTTCAGTCTGGTGAGTGGGACAGCAGTGTGTCTGCCTATACAGACACCTATTACAACTGTATCAGGCATGTTGTTTCTCTTTCTGGCCTGTGACTGTTTGGCACACCAGCTTTGCGTACTATTCGTTGCATGTGCTATGTTTGAAGATTGTGGTTGCTTGTGATCTGCTTTGGAGGCTTCTGTTGGTGTGGTGTGTTTGTAATTGCCTCCGGGAATATTTGTCTGTGTTTATGTGTTTGGTTTACAGTTGTGGTAGGTCTATGTGGGACTGGGTTTGTGGTGTATGTGGTTACCTTCTCCTCCTGACTAGTTTTGACAGTACTGAGTTGGTGGAGCTCAACCTCTGGTTTGGATACATGGTTGCGTCTATCACATATATTTGTATTTATTGGGGGGTGTTGTGGTTGTCTGTGTACTTGGGACTGGTGTCACATTGCCTCTGGATTCACAGATTCTACTTGTTGTGGCTGGACTTAGTGGATTGTATGTGTGGACATATGTTATTGCCATACTACTGGTCAGTGATTACTTCCCTTTTTATGTTTGCTCTATCATGTGGTAGCTTCCTCATTCTCTTGCATGGTTTGGTAATGGCTGGAGTCCAGCATGCCAGATGCCTACGTGTATGGCATTGTGTGTTGTTGTTATTTGTGATTGCATACTCCAAGCATTCCTGTCTGTGTTCATGGAATGCCTGTATAACATGTTCTGTGGTGTGTCCCATATTCTGCACTTGCACAGGGCCTTTTGTGGATTCAACATCAGTTTGGAGGGCTGCAACCTATGCTTTACACATGTTTTTCAATGTGGTATTCTGGCCAGGGACTGGGGTCGGGATGTGTATATCCAGTATGATTACTCTATGGTCTGGTCTTACCAGTGAGGGATACACTTCTCATCTTGCCATCCAGTACACATGTTGCTGATTATCACATCCAGTATGCTTACCCCTCTTGTGGGAGTGGTACATTGTTCCTGGGCATTTTGGTTTATGGATTCTGGGAACTTTTCTCCTACTGTGTTGGTGCTAGTATAATGCTCGCGGTGTATGTCTGGGTATTTTCAGTCAAGCAATATAATGTGGTTTGGGGGCTTGATATATTCATGTATTCCAACATAGGCCAGGTGCAGTTCCTGGTATTAGGACAGTAGTCTGCAGCAGGCTATATACTGGGAGGCGGTTTTAGCCATTGGTATTTGACCATGGCTAATCCATGCTGCTTCTTGTTGTGGTACCAACATGGGGGTGTGGTTATCCTTGACATTTATTGCTAGTCACCCTCCTTTTGTAGCTTGTTCCATGTTTTGCGGCTGTACAGCACAGTATGAGGTGTGACCTGGTAGTGTTAGGGTGCTGATGTGAGCCTTGACCCAGTTCTCTATTACAGGACTGGTATCTACATTCTCCATACTGTGTGTTTACACTGCACACATCTTGCTGTTTAGACTTCTGGCATTGGGTAGCATTACATCTAGGTTCCTATCCCTTGTGGAACCTATGAAGGTGGGTTTGTGTTTTGAGACTTATCTATTCAGGGCATGCTGTGGGTACTGACAGCCTTTGCCAGTATCCATGGGGCATGGCATGATAGGTACACGCCACCCCTAGCAGGTGGTGCATCATGTCATGCTCCGCATGTCTTCCCAGCCTGAGACACATTGGCTCCTCTTTGACTAACTGCATTACTTCAGCCAGTTATTGCACTTGATCATCCCATCGTCATTTTGTGGCTTCATGCTTGGTGAGGGTGGATGTTAGTCAGGGTGCTCAGGTGTGCATATAGTACATGGTGTTACATTACTTGACACATGACATTCATGCCTCAGGTGGTGCTGCAGGGCTGCCTCTGTCGGATGCACATATTACACTTCCCTGTACATGTTTGTGAGCAGGTCATGTCATTTTAGGCATCCATGTTATTATTTGAGTGATTCAGAGGTGGTATCATTCCCAGGGTTCCTACTGAGCCAGTGTATGTGCTATGCGTTGCCTCTTTGCCAAGGCCAGGGCATACTGGGCATGCCTCCTTCTGCCTACTGGGGCAGGCTCAGGTTATTCCTCCTCCGAGTCACGCTCAGCCTGTGATGGCCTTGGCAATGGTGGGGGGCTGTTTGGCCCAGTCCTATGCTGGTCCTGCTGCAGCTGTTTTTGCAAGATCATATTATGTAGCATAGCACATACCATGACAATTTGGGTACATGTAGTTGGTGTGTACTGCAAGGCTCCACCAGATGTGTCCAGACACCGGAACCGTGACTTGAGCAGCCCAAACACACGCTCTATTACATTACGTGTTTGTGCGTGTGACTCATTATGGCATTCCTGTTCAGGTGTGTGTGCGTTTCTATTGGGTGTCATCAGCCACGGCTCCAGTGCATAACCTGCATCCCCCACTAGGTGTCCGTGTGGGATGTCCCCATTGGCAAATGTCTGGTACAGCTGCGTCAAGTGCCAGATGTGGGAATCGTGGTAACTCCCAGGGCAGCCAGCACACACATTCATTATTATGCCCTGGGCATCACACACGACCTGGCAGTTGATGGAGAGGAAACACTTGCGGTTAATGTAGGCCCTACCCCGCTCACCGGCTGGTGCTTTGATGCGTATGTGCGTGCAGTCTATTGCACCCACTACCTCAGGGTATTCTGCTATTTGCTGGAAGAGACGCATATTGCTGGCCAATACCTCACGGGCATTGGGGAAATATACATGCTCACCGACATGTGCTGACATGGCATCCAGGAACTGGTGCAGTACCCTGGAGGCTGATGCCTGTGATATCCCCATCATATCGCCAGTTGGTCTCTGGAAGGTACCTGTTACTAGTATTCTTAGGCAAACACATACCTTGGTTTCCACTGGGATGGGTTCCCCTCTGTTGGTTCTGTGTGTGAGGCGTGGCCTGCACAGCTCAACAATTTGCTGCAGGAGCTCTCTGTCCACTCTATAGTGCTCTACTATCTCCAGCTCATGTAACCCGTGGTAGGTGACCCTGGGCCTGTACACTCTTCTCTGTCTCCTCACTGTGGGTTGTCTGGCACCATCTGTATTGTCACCACCCTCAGCAAGTCGCCTATGTCTCATTATGACAGCTATGGCAGCCCCAAAAATTTCTGCTCTGAGTGAAGCTTTTTCAGTTTTCACTTTTATTAGCTTACTCCTGTCTTGCAGTGTCTCTTAAGAGAAACATCCTGCACTACTGTTTGCAGTGTTTTAAGTGCTGGGCTGGGCTACTATTCTGCCTGTGTAATTGTCTGCTTCTAATTGTTTTCACCTGCTAGCTTCAGCAGTTATCCCTGCTAGCTTCCTATTAATTCTGTTGCTTCCTTTTTCCTTTCTGTTTCCTCAGGGGGGAGCAACGTGCATACCAGCAGAAACACGCTCACCGTGGCTTACACATGCGCACACGTGCTTACACGGTTCAGAATCTACTTATTCGGGTTAAAACGCACGCAAACACTGTTACACGTCTGCCAACAGCCTCCAACATACTCAGCCTGCCCTACACATTCGCACACCAGCGCAAACAGTGTTAAACATCTCACAACACGCTCCCACATGCTCAGTCTGCCTTACACGTGCACACATTGCCCTACTCGCGCTTCATGGTGCGCATACGTGCGCATGAATGCCCAGCAAGAAACTTTGGTGTAAGTAACAGTGTACACCTTCCATTTCTTGGCTTTCCCTGACTTATCTAGTGGCACACCTCTTTCCATGATCTGTGTCTGTCATCTGTCATGTTACACTGACCTCCAATGAACTGCATTTCTTTCTACCATTCCCCCCTGTGATGTCACCTATCTCCTACTCTATTCCTCCCCTTATGTATCTCTTACACTACTCAGACTGTGCTCATTTGCTATGTGACTGTGAGATTCAGTATCCTAACCCTCATTTACATGAGATTGCCTACTAATGCTTAGTTACATGTCTTAGACTCAGCTTCCCCCCTTAGCAACCACTACACGGTGGCCATGTTGTTTTTGGTCTGCTGGTCCCTGCATTGTCATTCCATGTATTGCATGAAACCCACATTTGTGGGTTTATAACCTTCTTTTTTATGGTTTTATACAGTGCAGCCCATTTGCGCGGGGCTGCGCTGGGTTTAAACATCGCCGAAAAATAAATTATATTTTTAATATTTTTGCATCGGGTTACCTTGCCAATGGCCACATATTTGGCCATTGGCATGCTGCCTGTGACATATGCACCCTTTTTTTGGAGCTGACATAGCTCCATTGTGGAATTTGCGGAAACGTACTCAGTTGTCAACTGAGTACATTTCTGCAGCTAAAACGTCTCTTACACGAACTGGTTTCTGCTTCGTGGATCGCTAATACACCTCATTTGCATACCTTTCGGCTGCAAGTGAGGTATTTAGCATGTCCACGCCCAGTCCGTGTAAGAGACGTTTTAGCTGGTCTCTTACACGGAGTTTAGGGCTGTTCCTGGATCGCGAGGCTTGCATGGAGTGTTGCACGTCTCTTACACTCTGTGCAAGCCTTCGTGAATCCTGCCCTATATCTTAGCTGGCATATAATGGACCAATGGAAGCTGCCAATAGTTCTGAATTCACTCATAGTTGTAAATACAGGCACAGCTGCATAGTTTTAGCAGAAAAAATAGAGTAAAATACTCATATCAATAGAACTGAAATTAAGTGTTCCCAGACTTGTCAGAAAGTAAACTTACAGAATACACCCACACTTTAATACTGGGTACTACATAATTTAACATTGGATACTATATATATATATATATTTTCAGTTTGCTTTATTAGTTTCATGTACATTTCACTTTACTGTATTACACACTTTTATTAATACTGTAGGTGATATGGTAGAAATTAGGTTAAAAAACAATGAGTCATTTTTGCAATCGTTCTATATTAGATTACCGAATGCTAAAAAAAGCGAATGGCGATTAATCGACCCTATGTAAGCGAAAGCTTACAATTTCGAACTGTCAGAACAGCAATTTTTTTCCTAGGGGGAAAAAAATCACTGTTCCCAAAAAAAAAAAAAAAAGAAAAACACTTTAAACATTACATTAAGTGGGGGGCCGCGCAGCGTCCCCCCACACCCCCCTACTTAAATATATCAACTCAGAGACCGCACTACAGTGCTGACGAAGCAGCCAAGCGAATTCTTTCCCAGGAAAGAATTCGCTTAAAACCCTTTTCTAGACTTTGCTGTTTCAGGCTTTTGAGTTTGACCAAGACGCATTCGAAAAAATGCGTGTTCGGTCTTCTAATAGGTAACCTTGCAGTCATAGAATTACATACCTTAAAAATGCATAATCCTCTGCAGAACAGTGTTCCAGGCTATATACTGCACATGCAAGGGTACATTGCAACTCTGATTTTGATATCTCATCTCTTAGTGGACATGTGTTGTGTACATGTGTGAGGATGACAGTGCAGGCTAAATTAGATATAATTACAGTTCAAGAGCTACTCCACTGTTCAAAAAGATCTTAAAAGCATTTATCATTATCCCTCAACATATGAAATCTGTGCCCATCTTCACCTGGTTTTTGAAGACATGTCTAAAGCAGCCTTCCGATCATCAATCACCACCCATGACCACTGTGGCAACCGCTAATATACTGATGCAATATCATCCAACTGTGAGGTCAGCAAGACTATGGTGGGTGGCAGAGAAGTTAGAAGGAATACTACAAACTGTCCCAATCATCCACCTTAGCATTTTCAAACATGACCATTTTTCAGAACAAGGCAGACGTCTGAAGCAAGATTTCAAACTGCTGTTTAAAGCAGATAACTTTTAACTCTGTTTAATCTATACAATTTGTTTAAATGAAAACTCTCTTCAGGAACAGTAATCCTTCATGCATTTCTTTGAAGTCATAACAATACTATTTATAAGGGTAAGGGCATCCAACACCAAAAGATGATGCTTCTGCACAGCAGTCACCCATGTTAGGCTGCAAATGAACTTGCCTTTAGTATCATTCATAAAGTAGGTGACAAATATTACAGCCTAATTTGTATGTAAAAGAACTTGGATAAAAACAAAGAAATAGTACAATAAAGGCTCATTACTATTTAAACAATGAGCAAGCTGACTGGAAAGCCCTGCTACCACACCCACTGTAAATACACCATATACAATAGAAAACAGACCTGACGTTGAAGTACTATTGAGCAGCCAGACTTTCTATTGGCATATACTTAAGAGGGCACTGCAACATAAAGAAAAATCAGGTATTTTCTGCAAAACTAAAGAATCAGAAATATCCCTCATTGTCTTTGTATTTCTGCACTGTCCCTCACCAGAAAAAAAAAATAAATAGACATTCTCTTTTCTCCATTCCTTCTCCTGCACTGCAATGATGCACTTTGCAAGCGTGGTAATATAAATCCCATACGTATGTGCAGTACATCAGTAAACAAGCGAGAATGCAGATGAACACTACAGCACAGTTATTTAAGCAGGTAAGCAATTTCTTTCTTAAACCCTGTCATTGTGCAAGAGGATTAATCCAGACCGGTTTGTAGGTATGTCAGGATTTACCCATGGCTAGCTTTGCTTAATAACTTGGGCTTCATCCCTGTGATTAAACCACACCAACCATGTTTAAATCCTGACATACCCATGCACAGTCATGGATCATTACATTGACCATGAGTAAATCCTGATTTACCAATGAACAGTCATGGAATATTACATTGACTGTTGCTTAATTAACCATTACTACTGAACATTTTTTGAAGTTGTCCTCCATCCTGACAGTCTTACCCTTCTTTTTTGCCCTCTACTTATAAGGGATTGCACGTTGAAATTTCAGGAGATTTTTAATGAAATTCTGAGACAGAACCATACTGATGTTTATGGCTAAAAATAGAAGAATGATCTGTCAAATCATACAATAGCAAAAAAAAAAAAATAAAACTCTATCCAATAAAAAGTTGAAAATATAATATTAAAAAATATACAATCCAATGAAAAACAATGCAGCACATAGATAAACTGTTGAAAACAACAAAACTGCACTTAATCACTGAACTGAAATGAAAAAAACACAGCAAAACACCACAAAATTTTGAGAACATTAAAACATGGTTGTTAAAAAGTCTGTGGCTGAAGAAGATGAATGGCTTTCTAAAAGATAACAAAGGAGGTGGGCCATGTAGAAAGCTTTCCGTACAATGGAAGCAACATGGTGGTCAAAAGTTAGGTTGCTATCAATCTGGGTGCCCAAATCCCTCACGACTGACTGCATGCTTAGGATGTTGTTATTAATGTGATCATTTGTGGGGACATCACTCTCCCCAAAGGGGATGATGATGCACTTTTTTGTATTCAGCTTGAGGCCATGTTTCTGGCACCAGTCATTTGTTTGGGTGAGAACCTCTTGAAGGATGTCCAAGTCACTATGGGAATTGATGACCGTGCCCAGCTTGCAGTCATCTGCAAACTTGGTCAGCCATAGCCCACTGGTTTTAGCCTGCACCTCAGAAAAGTATATCCCAAATAACAGAGGCTCCAAGACCTAACCCTGGGGCTACACCACTAAATACAGGTCTACTGCTTGAGGTGGCTTCCCCTACTTTGGCTAGGTGGGTTCTATCAGTGAGCCAGTTAGGTACCCATCTGGTAACATATGGATTGATGTTTAGTTGACAAGAGTTTATCTATTATGCCCAAATGGGGTATAGTGTCGAAGGCTTTGGCCAGGTCAAGGTAGGCTTCTCCTTGTCCATGGCTTTGGTCACTGTCTCAAAAAAGTTTATCAGATTTAACAGACATGACCTGTGGGATCAAGTGTTTGGAGGTTGCCAATGTCCTTGTTAATGAGGTCCATGATAATCTGTTCCATGGCCCTGCAGATCAGGCTAGTTAGGCTGATGGGTCTATAATTTCCCAGATTGGTGGACACTCCACCTTTGTGTAAAGAGATGAGGTGGCTGTCCTCCACTCAGCTGGGACAAAGCCGATACTCAGGCTTTGGTTGAATAAGATGCCTAATGGTGCTGCAAGTTCCTGCCTGAGTTCATGTAGGATGCAGCCTGGGATGTTATCGGGTCCCATGGAGGCTGTATCTTTTGCCTTTGAGAGAGCAGTGATGACCTGTTCCCTAGATATAAGGGGAAGGGGCAGGTACAGGGAATGTCCTGATTTACTGATGGGGGGGGGGGGCAGAGGGGTGAAATTTTCACTGAATTTGTCAGCCAGCAAGTTTGCTATATCTACAGCATTTGTATATGTGATGTTCTTGACAACCAGTTCTGAACAGATCTGGGTGCCACCTTTGAGATTACGGATGTATGTAAAGAAAGTCTTATGATTGTCTCTAGTAGATGGTGCCAATTTGGACTCGAAGTTTGCTTTGGAGGATTTCACCAGTGCTCTTATTTGCTTGTTTAGGTTAAGGAGAGATTGCTTCCAATTGGGCACATGTTTCTTCTTGGTCCTGGACAGAATTTTTTTTTCTTTTGTTATAGAGTTTATTTACTGTAGATGTCCACCAGACAGTTTTACACTTCCTTGCGAAGGATGATTTAGTCCTGTCAGATATTCCTGATTCCATACATCTATATAAATGTTTGCATAGTAATTTGGTATAGTTTTGGATGCTGGTGCCATTTCCTAGAGAGGGGGAGGGGGCTGTGAAACTGTTCATACCATCCCTCAGGAAGCTGCAATCAGCTTTGGAGAAGTTGTTTTGTTTAACCCTAGCTACCGGGGGGTCAGGGGAGATGGTGACTTCAAACGTGACCACTTTATGGTCGGATCTTACAAGGGAGGATGATAATGTAGGGATGCTGCAGTGGTTACTCATGTGGGTTAATACCAAGTCCAAGATATTATCACCTCTTGTGGGGGTATCAACTAGCTGTTCCAAAGCATTTGCACTGACAAAATAGACGAATCTCTGGGCATTTGTGTTCTGGCATGAGTAGTTTTTCCATTCTATGTTTGGGTAGTTAAAGTCACCCAGAATTAGGGTAAAGGGTTGAATCTTGACAGATTTGAAGAGGTCTAGATAGGCAGTTTGGGCATCTTGAGTCAGATTTGGGGGCTGGTAGATAGCTATGATTTGTATAGGGGTCTTATCAATGGTTAACTGCACCTGGAGTGTCTCCTGTACATCATACTGTTTGACCGGCCTGGAGGTGTGTATGTCTTTAATATATATTGAAACTCCACCTCCTTTGGCTTTACTACCCACAGTTTTGGGTCTGAATGTATGACAGTATGAGTAAGCAGGTATGGCTAGGGTGTTCTCTGCAGCTTTGAACCAGGTTTCTGTGACTGCGGAGATGTCAGCATTTTCCAGGGTTAAGAATGCTTGCAATTAGTGCAATTTCCTGTTTAGACTCTTAGAATTTAGGAGCATGACTTTTAATTTGGGTTTTGTTGAAATTTTTATGTTGGTAGTTTCAACCTCATTACTTTTTCTTTTTTTTTTCAATAATAAATCTTTATTATTTTTAACTTCTTCATACAGATTTAAACGGAAAAGAGAAAAAACAGAAATAATTTCTACACACTGTCTAACAAACATTAAAATACAATATACAATATTTACATAAATGCTTTCACCATTTGAGTAAGATATCCACACATTTCCCATCTAAACATATTTCCACACAATTTTTAAGGTTATTCTAAAAGTATTACTTTCTGGTTTAAAGTAAAGTAATAGTGAGATATCCTGATTTCACAAGTTTACACTAATATAATGTTAAAAATTTGTTCCCAGATCTTTAGGTTATTTGGACATTTATTTTGGTTACTGATAACATGTTTATGAGCTAATATATGTCTTATCGCTAAGATCCTGAAATTCTCTCAAGACGTTTGCGTTGGGTTCAACCAATTTGTAGCTATATAGAGCTTCATCAATAAGAAAATATTAATAAGTACTATCACCTGAGATCTAGGTATATTATTTGGAGGCATGTGTAATATTGTAAATTCCCAAGATAACGCTGAATTCTGATATCCCATCTTCTGCAATTGTAGTCTTAGGGAATTCCAAAGTTTATATATACATTTGCAGCTCCAAAACATATAACCTCATTACTTTTTCTAAAAAAGGCACTATGGGGTAGGCAAGTGCCTTTGCCAGAAGGCTGAAGCCCAAGTGATTCAGATGCAGCCATCTCTGGCAAAGCATCGTGGTCTGTCGATCATATCTTCCCAGGCTGTCAGATACTGGATCGCCCTGGAATGATGCCAGAAACTAAGCCAATTATTAACATCGGTCTTTTTCTGTTTGTATTGAGGCATCATTCTGGGTGATGGTAGAATGCTGCTTAAGGCTAGAGACATACTTGCCTGGGACACAGATTCGAGTTCAATCATGTCTCTCTTCATATAGTCCAGGGAGGTATGTCTTAAGTCATTCACACCAACATGGACTATGACAGAGTCATAATTGTACCTGCTGTTGAGAGACTTGAGTGCGTGTGTGATATGGTGGATTCTGGCCCCTGACAGACAACTAACCATGACTTTCGCCTTCTCCAGCCTGGTGAAAGGCACATCTGTGTGTCTAACAATGGAGTCTCCTATGACTAATATGTTGGATTTATGGTTAAGCCTTAGTGGTTGTGAGACACAAGTGTGTGAAATATGCATGGTATGTGGTGTGGAGGGCAGTGGACATCGCATGTGTTTTTGCCTCAGATGTTTCCTTTGTTTGGGTATGTTTTTGTTGAGGACTTCCACATATGCTTGTGTGTGTTGTGTAGGTGTGGGTGGTGTTTGAGGTATAGTGATAGTGTTGACAACCTTCTCAGTGCCGGATATACTGGCTTGTGAGGGAGAGAGCATGGACTCTAGGTCCCTAATGTAATTGCATCTCTTGCAAATTGTGTTCCTATAGCTGCATTGCAGTATCATTACTGGAAGCGAATCCAACTAGCTGATGTGGGAATACAACCCACAGTTTTGTATACCAAAGGTGTGTGTGCTACCGGCTGAGCTACTGAGACTGCACTTTGACAGAAAAAAATGGGCACTGCAAACCAAGATGATGAATCAGATAAACAAACAATGCCAAATCAAGAATACCTTCAAGCTTTTGCTGGACATAAAAATATATACCACAGCTACACTTTTCATACTGGCACTAATATTCAGAAAATTATATACTTGTCTACATATTTTCTCCTTTTACCATTCAGATAATGGAGCTTGATAACCTGACAAGTTTTAAGAAGAAGAAAAAAATACAAATACATGTGGAGCTCTTTAAAAAGTCTTCTGAACATAAACATAGAATCTCATACAGGTCAGTTGTTGAAATCTTAATCAGTGGATAGCAGCTGCTTTATCTTTAAAAAGTTTTGATCTAACACAACTCACTTTTTGAACCTTGCAGCAACAAGGGAGCTCAGCTGCCGATTCTTCATGTGCACCTCAGCTGCTTGGTGAAGTATCCCAACAGAAAGCAGCGTGGTCTTTATCTGCACGCATTACCACATATTTATCAATAATATCCTCACCTGGTGCATTAAAATAATGAGTACCCTCCTCCCAATACCATAGACAATGCTGCAGTGCAACTGCAACAGCTGTCAAACTTTAACTTATGATGACTAACATAGGTTTTCTTCTCTCATTCCATACAGGGGAATAAATGGTACTAAGCCAACAACACATTCAGCAAACTCATCCACGCTCTCACCTTCCTGTTGATCAACCATACAAAGCAAAATTAATACTAAAATATAGCAGCTTATATAATGTAACAATCTAAAGCAAACAACAAAGACTAGGTGATGACATGGGGGTTCACCCCATACCCCTGAATTTGGTATGCACTAGCTCTGCAGTTCCACTGAAGCAACAAAACAGCCAATACCTGATAATAACAACTACATCAGCACACACATAAATACAAATTTGATAAAACGTAACATTTAGCCTATTTGGCAAAACGCATTTGTATGAAGTGCATGCCTTTCACAACACTGGCCATTCACCTGTAAACCACTGTAATATTTGTGGTCTAAAGGCAACAGGACAGCTGCCTCTTGAATTGTGGGATTTTCTTTCTCTCCTGTCAACCTTTAAAATTCAGAAAAGTCACTGTTTGAGATAAATGTGTGCTTATGTGTTTTTTTTTTTTTTCAAAACAAGATACATGTAAGTGTTTCATTCTACATGACTGTTTATCTACAGCTTGTCAACTTCTAATATCAATTTTACCCACATTGGTCCCTATTTCTACAGAATCTCTGAAATGGACATATTTTGTTAAAATTGTCAGATCACAATATTTAGACAATTAACTACAAAGTCTACTGTTTCCAGGTAGAAAGATGATGCAAAAGTTGCATCTGAGTTTTCTGTCAGTCATTTCACTGCTTGTTTTTTTTGAAGGGTGGCCTAATAGTTAAGGTGTTTGCCGTGCCTTACAAGCTTACAGCATTCTAATATAAAGACATGAATCTGGAATGTTTCTCCCCGGGCCTTCGCTGAAAATTGGCTTCGTTCCAAGTCAGACTTTCCCAGTAAACAAGTAATAAATAAATAATAAACCTAAGGTGATCAATGCTGTTGAAAAAATTTACATTCCCTGGGTGTGTATCACAAAATCAAAAGCTGATAAGTTCGAATCTCAAAACTTCGAACTTGCAACCTCGAAAATGGAAAACATCGAAATGTAAAGCGGAGATCACCATAGAGTGTGGGAAGGGAAGATTTCCCTTTACTGCACTGTAGTGCAATCTCGGAGTTGGTATATTTAAGTAGCAGGGTGTGTGGTGGGTGCAGGGGGGCTTGCCCTCCTGCATAGAGCGTTTTTTGTGTTGTTTTGGGTGTTTAGTGGGTTTTTTTTTCACGTTCGATGTTTTCCGTTTTTGAGGTTGCCAGTTCTGAGTTTTGAGCTTAGATATTGTCAGCTTTCGATCATGTGATATAAACCCCATTCCCCATATCAAGTGATACCACTCTTTTACTAATTTTCAAAAAAACTTGAGTCCACAATGGGTGTTGAAGGAAACTGGAGAGCTACAAAACCTTATAACCAGTGAAGAAAATACCATTTATGAATGAAACTGTCTCTGCTTATGTTATTTTATATTTCAGAACACAGCCATTTGAAAAAAATTGGCAAGATTTAAAAACAGCCTTAATGTTCTGGGGCATAACTGGAATAAAATATTATAATTTTTAGATGGAGATGTGGTTGTTTTCATAAAAGACAAAAAACAGAGCTCTCAACTAATTAGGGACAAATCTCAACAGAATCAGGGGCAAACACAGAAACATTCAGGGACACTTTTTAAAATATTAGTACTACTAAAACACAGTTGTGTACACTTACCATAAATGTAGATGTTCAAGTGTATTCACTGTTGCAGTCATCACATTTGGGTTATCCCTGCCTGGGTAGCCCTCGTCCGGCCCGAATACCAGAGACTTAGTATTTCTGCGTCGGTTGCTGTCGCTTGAGGACTGATGTCAGGTTATCAGTGGTATAAAGTAAGGCAGCCGACGCCATTACATCAGTTTTTCTTGCCCTAACCTGTCAAGAGCCCCCCAAGTAGGAGGCCAGGCTCTGGTGGAAGAATCCCAACAGTGGAAAATAAATACCAATATGTCCCTTGTAAGGAATGGAGAACAACAAGGAAGAATGGTAACAAAAGGAGAAAGAGAAAAAAGGGGGATGGAGGGAGGGAAACCAGGACTGCAACAGTGAATACACTCGAACATCTACATTTATGGTAAGTGTACACAACATTTCTATGTTTTTCGTGTTTTACTGTTGCAGTCATCACATTTGGGTTGATTTCCAAAGCTGAGGAAATGGGAGGAGACAGTCAAGGAAACTAGGGGCTGGCAAGGATGCCCTGCAAGACTGCAGAGGCAAACCCTGCCCTGGATTTGGAGAAGACAGGCAGGTGGTAATGCTTGGTAAAAGTGTGAACAGATGTCCAGATGGCAGCCTCCAGGATGTCCCTGGTGGGGACTCCTCTGAGGAAAGCTGCAGAGGTGGAGGCTGCTCTGGTGGAGTGTGTCCTGACCCCCTTGGGGGGAGGCTTTTCATGCTGTTTGTAGCAGAAATGGATGCAGTGTGCTATCCACTTGGAAATGGTTTGCTTGGAGATGGCTTTGCCTTCTGCCCCTGTAGCAAAGCTAACCAGTAATTGATCATACTTTTGGAAGGATTTAGTCATGTCTAGATGGAATCTGAGCTGTCTGTGCACATCTAGAGAGTTAAGAATCCTTTCAACCTTGTTCTGAGGATTAGTAAAAAAGGTGGGCAAATGAATGGATTGGTTGAGAGCCACACTGGAGACCACCTTGGGCATGAAGGATAGGTTAGTTCTGAGGGATACCCTATCTGCATGGAAGATGATGAAGGGTTTCACAGCCATGGGTGCTTGCAGCTCAGAGACTCTTCTGGCTGAAGTGATGGCCAGAAGGAATGCTGTCTTCCAGGAGAGAAATTTTAGCTCTGCAGAAGAAGCTGGTTAGAAAGGGGGCAGTGTGAGCTTTTCCAATACAAAGTTAAAGTTCCAAGCTGATGTTGGTGGCCTTCAGGGAGGCCTCAAGTTGCTAGCCCCTCTTAGGAACTGTTTGATCAAAGGGTGTGAGAAAAGGAGCTGCTCAATGTGAAAATAAGCAGAAATAGCAGAGACATGAATTTTAATAGAGGAGAAAGAGAGGCCACTGTGTAGTAGGTCAGCTAAGCAATCCAGGATGAGAGGGAGGACTGTGCCACATTGGGTCCCTTAGCCTGGATCCAGATGCAGAACCTTTTCCATTTATCAGCATAAGATCTTCTGCTGCTAGGGTGTCTGGCCTCATGGATAACATTCAGAACCTGTTTACTGAGGTTGGCAGATTGGTTTGGGGTTAGGGAATAAGCCAAGCTGCCAAATTGAGTGTCCGCAACTGGGGATGCATGAATTCATGTGGGTCCAGAAGATTTCTGCTTAATTGGTCTGCCAGAGAGTTGAGAGAGCCTGGTAGGAATTATCCTAACAGGTGTAGTTGCATGGCAGAGGCTGTGTGCCAAAGTTTCATGGCCAGCCTGCATAGAGGGTAGGAGTAAGTCCCTCCCTGCTTGTTCATGTACCACATCACAGTGGTGTCATCTGTTTTGATCAGGAGAGCCCCTGGAGAGAGAAGGGGCTTGAAAGGTATCAAGGCATGCTGCACAGCCATCATTTCTTTTTGACTGATGTGCAGAGGGATTTGCTGTGGGCTCAATAGGCCCTGTATGCACCTGCCATCCAGGTGTGCACCCCAAGCATAGTCTGATGCATCTGTGGTGAGGGTCTGGGTGGTGGCGGGGTGGGGAGAAAGACAGTCCCTTGTTGAGGGAGCATGCTGTTGCCCACCAACGAAAATCTTTTCTGAGGCAAGGAATTATAGGTAGAAGAGTTTCCAGGTCTTGAGAGTGTTGACACCAAAGGCTCTTTAGGTACCACTGAAGTTTCCTCATATGCAGTCTGGCATATGGAATGAGTAGTATGCAAGATGCCATGAACCCCAGAGCTTGCAAGATCTTCCTTGCAGTTAGCTGGGGCCTGGTGGCTAGTTGAGAGAAGTAGGTAGTCAGGAAAATTTGTTTCTCTGGTGTAAGGTATGTCTTCTGGGATGCTGTGTCCAGACTTGCTCCCAGGAAGATTATCCTTTGGGTAGGTAACTGCTTGGATTTTTTTTCATTGATTGTGTACCCTAGAGAGGTTAGGAGGGTCTTTACAAAGGCCAGGTGCCTGCACAGCTTTTCCTGGCTGTCTGCCTGAATAAATATATGGGTAAATCTGAATATTTCTTTGTCTGCAAAAGGCAATGGCCGGAGCTAGACATTTTGTGAAAACTCTGGGAGCAGTAGATAAGCCAAAGGGAAGCGCAGAGAACTGAAAGTGTTGAGATCCTGTCCTGAAGCAGAGCTATTTCCTGCATGATTCCCTGACAGGACTCTTTTAGATCTAGGGTGGCTAGCCAAGCGTCCTTGGAGAGCATGGGTAGCAGCTGCTGGAGGGTGAGCATTTTGAATTTTGGGGTCACCAGGAAGGTGTTTAGAATAGATAGATCAAGGATGGGGGGCCAGGTGCCCTCTTTTCTGGGTACCAGAAATAATCTGGAGTAGAATCCTTGGCCTATCTGTTCTGCAGGAACGTGCTCTACTGCCCTCATAGAGAGCAGAGAAAGGATTTGCTTTCGAGCCTCTGTCCACTGATTTGGAGGTAGATTTGGGAACCCTTTTGAGATTGGAAGGGCAGAGGGAGGGGGTGGAGGAGGTGAGTCATCTTGAGTTCTTACCATAAGGGGGTGGTTTAGAACTCCTTAGTTTTGAAGTGGAGGTAGTCCACTGCTTAGATCTCTGCATTCCCAGTGGCAGCTGTCTGGTGGGTCTGTTTCCACTGGGCCTAGGCTGGGCCAGTTTACTGGGAGCAGAAAAGGACCAGTGTTTGGAGGGACAATGCCTGCTGAACTTGGGGGGCTGGACCTGCAAGAAATCCTTAACTGTTTGCATAGAGTTTGCTTTTTCTTCCATCTTTTTTAAGTCCTATTCGCCTTAGTGCCAAATAAGTTATCTTTGTGCAAGGGGGCGTCAAACAATTAAGATTTGGCATGGTCTGGCAGGGGCTGTTCCTTAAGCCATACATGCCTTCTAATGACAGATCCAATGACTGCTGCCCTGCAAGACGCTTCTAGGGTGTCAAAACCACAGTGCAAGGTGTGTTTAGTTACTTGACTTGCAGAATGCATCAACTGTTGTAAATCTTTAGATTCTGTCCATGCAGGAAAGGAAGACATTTTTTGTTTAAGGTGTTCCAAGGTATATTGCTGAAATTTCAGCATATGGAAGTGACAATTTAGTGCCCTGATAGCAACAGTAGCTGAGGTGTATACTTTTTTACCCCATCTGGCCAATGCTTGAGAATCCCTGTCTGAGAGGGTGGGATTCTTAGCAGAGGTTGCTTTAATCCCTTTTGGCCCTTGAGAAATGACCTCAGGGTCAGCTGTAGGATTTTTAAAAAGATATTTGTGTGAATCAGGAACACTGTAGTACCTGTCTGGTTTTCTGGGAGCTGGAGGAAGGGCATCAGGAGTCAAGATGGATTCGAGGAAAACATCCTCCACAACATCCAGGACTGGGGGGATGGTCAGCCAAGGGTCTGTGTTGTGGAAGATCTAGGAATTCCCTGAGTCTCCTTTTAGACTGAGGATAGCCCTGACTCTCCCATTGGAAATGCTCCCTTAAAGTATGTAGGATTTTCCCAAAGGAAAAATTCTCTGAGGGAGAGGGTGAAGGAATGGAATCATCTGCATCAGAATCCTCATAAGTGGAGAGGGGGTGCATGTCTTCATATTCAGATGCATCAGATTCATCTGACTCTTGTTCAGACAAAACTACAGGGGGCAGATCTTTTTTCCTTTTGGAGGGGGTAGCTTGGCTTCCCATGATGAGCATGATAAGGTCTTCTGCCATTTTAAGCATTTGAGACTGACGCAAGGTAGCAGGCGCCTGAGAGTGGGTCGTCAGTTTCTTGGGTGTGGTTCGTACCCTGGGCCTAAGAAACTCGGTTGTTTTTGAAAGAACTGTAGTCATGAAAGAAGATGTCGGTTTGTGTCAAGATTCGGTAGTGCGAAGGACTTCCTCAGAAGCCAATGCCTGCTCAGTGGCTCTGGACCCATCCAAGGAACTGATGACCACAAGATCCTTAGTCGAAGAAGAGTTTTGCGGCATACCGGACTCTGAAAGGGTCTCGGTAGCGGCCTGCAAATCAATAAAAGCAGGCATCAGGGGCTGTGAAAGTGCCTTATTGAGTACCAGAGAACAGACAACTAGCTTAACGGAAGCGTTGTCAGTAGTTTTGAAACTGTGCATTCTGTCTTTGTCTTTATCTTTAAGTTTTTTCAGAGGATATGCTGTAGGATGAATTACCGAAGCCATATCGGAATTTGAAGACTGTAAGCGAAAATATCTGGCTACAATAAGGGCCCTATGACGGATAGTTCTGGCACTGAACAAAGCACAGAAGCAACAACAGGGGACGTCGTGGTCTGGGCCTAAACAACTGATGCAGTAAGAGTGGAAGTCTCGGTGTGGTATTTGCTTTCCACAGGCAAGACAATTATTAACTTTTTCTGACATTGATTAGTGCAAGAAAAAAGGATCCCCATTGGGGTACTTAGCATTAGAAGACTTCAACTTCAATTCGGTAGATGAAAACTCAGGTAGCGGCCAATCAGCACTAAAGCGAACTGCTTCTGCTTCAGGCTGTACGGCAAGAAAGACTGATGTAATGGTGTTGACTGCCTTACTTTATACTACTGATGACCTGACGTCAGTCCTCAAGCGACATCAACTGACGCAGAAATACTAAATCTCTGGTATTCGGGCTGGCCAAGGGTTACCCTGGCAGGAATACCCAAATGTGATGACTGCAACAGTGAAACATGAAGAACATCTCATGACACTGACAGAATAAGGGATTGATATTTAATACACATTTTCTGAAGTAAAAGAAATCTATAACTCTAATATCATCATTAATTTATGAAGTATAATTCATTACCTTTTTTCCAAAAGTTACCAGTTTTAGGAAGGTTTAAGAGGGAAAGCGATAAAATTTGAGCCAAAATCAGGGATGTTCCTGAAAATTAGGGACACTTGAGAAGTATGGATAAAAAACAGTTTTCTGCACATGCTTCGTAGTTACTTTAGTTGCCATACTGGCTTTCAAATGATTAACAGAAAGCATGGTATTCCACTTTATTAAGCACTGGCTCTAACAAGCTGTTTAGGATGCTAAAAATTCCATTGGAAAAGCATGGTATAAGGAAAACAAAAGAAAAAGTGATATGCCAATACAGGACACTGTTAAAAAAACAGCTTTACAAACTCATATCTAAAAATTAAAAGAAGTGTAGTGCACATACAGACAATGCTTAATAGTTATATATGCACAGTTGTGCTTATCCTACAAAGAGGAAAATGACAAGTGATACTGTAATGGGAGGACCAAATACAATTTAAGGTTAAATAACTGAAAGAAAGGCAATGGCAAAACAGCGTTGACAATACTACCATGGAGAAAACCATGTTTGGTAATTAAAGAAATATGACAACATGGAAAGAAAGTAATAAAGTCAGGAATGATGTTGTATATTAGTAGACCAAGTACTACATTAACAGGGAGGAAAAAGCAATAAAGCTGTATGGAGAGAAGTGGGTGGTTCCACTGGCAAAAATGACAACCACTGGAAATTCCAGGGTGCTGTGTCATATAGTTTGAAATAAGTATTTTCCCCTTTTTTAAGAAAAAATAATTGTTGGCAGTACAGTCATTTGAAATAAAGTGTCAAATATGAAATATAGCAGAGCCAACACAGTACAAGGTAATAAAGGTTGCTATGACAGAAGGTAGCACAGGCTACACTACTTTGTAAAGTTGTACTCCCATAACTCTCTCATCCTGTGGTACCCAGTGGCTAAGAAAACAAATTAAAGAACCCATAAGAAATCAGTCAAAGTGAGAAACAACTACGTACAAGCAAAGATTCAATTATAAAAATGAAACCTTGATGGAACAGTGCATAGACAAGTTTCATAAGAAATGATTAAAGGCCATGGTGCTACAAAACTATATTCTGACTGTAAAAGCAGGAGAGATTCACAGATTTTTATTAGGTTCACATTTCAGGAGGCCATTAAAGCACCTAGCCCAAATTCTCAATTGCCCAAAAGTACTATCTGGTTGAGTCACTTGCTCAAGGCCACACAGTAGGTAAAAAAGGTAGAAATGTTCAAACCCTATTCCCTTGGGAGAAGAAGCAGTCATTAACAAGTCAGAGCTTTAATTCTCTATGCTAACTGCCTGGATCTTGGAGATGAGATTGTAGAATATTTCTCCTTTGTAAACTGAGACAAGTCTCTTAAGATACCTATTAAGAAACAAAAATGGCTAAAGATTAGTGGGTATGTGCTGTGTATAAGTTTGACAGAAACCAGTTTGCTTATAATTTATTAAGTCTGTTGTTCTTTCTCATTCCAGAAAGAAAAATGTTGTGCACTGGGAATCAAACTGTTAAACATCACACATGTGAACACTAAAATCCACTTACTTTTGCATGACCTCTGGCAACATGATGGCTGGAATTCTGAGAATGGAAGATAAGAAAATAAAACACACACACACATATATATATATATATATATATATATATATATATATATATATATATATATACATATATATATATATATATATATATACACACATACATATAACAAAAGAAACTGGAGATTTTATTTGAGGCACGGGCTAGTCTAACTGGATATATGTCCATTTTCAGTAGAGGCCCAGGGTGAAAAGCTCCAAAGACATGATTCAATTTAAAGTACAAGTACAAACAATACACAATCATCAGATATTATAATAAGAAAAAAAGAAAATAGCAATTATCATAGTAAAAAAGTAATCGACAATGGTAATGTGCAGTAAAAACCTAGAGGATTTAAAAGGATGTACACTGAGGTTAAGAGTCAAAAACAGTACGAATTGAGTGTATGGAAACATCGTACAGGTTAGGTCAGAAATAGAGAAAAGGAAGTTGGATGTGTAGTGATGATACAATGGATTTACTTAACAAAAGGTATGTAAAGAGGATATAAATAATGTAAAAAAAAAAAAAAAAGGTAGATAAGAAAAGTATAGTAAGATGGAAGATGTAACAGAGGATAGTAAGGACTAGAAAGGTAAGTTGAGTTTGTAGAGGTATAGGACTAATCAGGTTTGGAACAGGGGCATAGCCAGTATGATTTGAGGTAAAGTTTAAGTCTGTTTTTAAAGAGAGATAAAGTGGTAAGTGAGGTGAGGTCATTAGGAAGAAGATTCCAGGATTTGCCTACAGTATTAGAGAAGAGAGAATCCCCGGCCCTGTTATTAGGTTTAGAGGTGTATACAAGAAGTTTGTGTGATGAGCGTAAAGACTTCAGATTTTTATAGGGGGTGATGAGGCTAGTTAAACTTGGAGTGCTGGAAGGTTTATAGAGAATGTTGTGGGCAATGGTTAGTTGGTGAAATTTAATCAGGTGTTGAAGTTCTAACCATCCTAACTGGTTGCAAATCTTGCAGTGTTATTATAGGGCATTTCTAGTTTGCTGAGATTATTGTTGGAGAGATTAGTAAGAATGGGTGAGGCATAAAGGAGAGTAGAGATCAAGTGAGTGTGGGCGATACTAGTTTTAGCAGTAGGGGAAAGGAAGCGTTTAATCCTATAGAGAGTGCCAATTTTTTTGTTGACAGTCTTTATAGTATTGTTGATGTGGATGTCGAAGTTAAGGCTATTGTTGATGGTGACCCCTAGAAGTTTGGTGGTGAAGTCTGGAGATATTATTGTGCCATTGGTCGATGCCACAGAGAAATGTAGAGGAGAGGACTTTTGAGTTGGAGTGAAGAGGAGGAGTTTGGTTTTCTTTGGGTTCAAAAGAAGGCAACGCTGAGTGAACCATTGTTCAACTATGTTGAATATGTTTTGGGTGAGAGAGTGAAGGTCATGGGAGGCTGTAGCTGAGCATAATAATGTGGAGTTGTCAGCATATTGTATGCATGTGGCTTGTGGGATAGCTAGATGAAGGTCATTAATAAATATAGAGAAAAGAAGGGGTCCAAGTATGGACCCCTGAGGGACATGTAAGGTAACAAGTAGATGGGTGGATAAAGAGTTATGCCAAAGTACTGCTTGTTGTCATTTGTCATGGTAGGATTGGAACCATTTTATGGAAAGTGGGTCTAATGACAGAGATTTAAGTATGTTAATGAGAATCTGGTGGTTTATCATGTCAAATTCTTTAGACAGGTCAATAAATAGAGCAGAAGAAAGATTATTCAGGTTTCGGTGCCTGTTAATGTAGTCAATAAAGGAAAGAAGGGCAGTGGTAGTACTGTATGAGGGTTTGAATCCATGCTGACAGTTGGAAAGTATATTGTTTATGATTAAGTGGTGGAGTAGTTGTTTATGGATACATTTTTCCATAATTTTAGCTAAAGGCGAAAGTAGGACAATGGGGCGATAGTTTGATAGCTCAGTGGAATGTCCACCTTTATGTAGGGGGATAATATTGGAGCCTTTCCATAATGTGGGGATGTAACCTTCAATAATAGTTCTGTTGATCAGTATGGAAATAGGATAGGCAACAGCCTTGGATGATAGCTGTAGATATTCAGAAGGCAGTAGGTCTGCAGAAGGGGAGTATGGTTTCAGTTTATTCAATAGGGTTTGGATAAATATGGTTGGGACAGGTTTGAAATAAAAAGTGTGGGGTGGGGTAGAGGAGTATGAAGGTAGTGTGAAGGTATTATGTGATAGTTGACTAGCTAGTGTTTGGATAGCATCTGTAAAGAAGGTATTAGCTGTATGGATGGGATTTTTCCTATCTGTATTTTGAGGGTCTGGTGTAGTGGATTGACCTGGGTGGATTAATTGCTTAATGCTAGCCCAGAATTTCTATGGGTTGTTGTGATTAGGTTGTTGATATTGTAAGTAGTAGTTATGTTTATCAGAGAGTATGGCCTTCTTAGTGTCATTTCTTAGCTGTCTAAAGGTTTGTTGGTCAGCAGGGTTTTTAGTCGTTCTCCATTTGGCCCAATGTTTATTTCTGAGATGAATTTTGTGTTTGGTTTCATAAGAAAGCCGTGGGGCAGACTTGGCCTTAATTCTAATAGATCTGGTTGGATTGTGGTGATTAAGAATGGCAAGGAAGGTAGAATTAAAGAAATTAATGGCTTCATCTAATGGAAGTTGTTTTAAGGGGAACCCAATTGCATGCTCTTAGTTCCATTTGGAACAGATAAGGGTTAACTTTCTTTTTGGATCTAATTTGTCTGATAGAGACTGGAGTAGGGGTGTTTGCTTTTAATCTGATGATGTAGGTAAGTGAGTGGTCACTTATATCATCAGGGAGGGTTCCAGAATCATAGTAGTGAGTGGGATTGTTTGGGAGAATCCAGTCTAATATGCTTGCTTTCTTGTTAGCTTTAATTATTCTGGTGGGGGAGGTAATGGTTTGAGAGAAACCATATAGGTTTATGTGGGTGGTAGGAAGAGTACTGCTATAGGATTTCCAGTCTAAATTTATATCGCCTAGTATTATGGTTTCTTGAGGTAGGTGTTGGGATAGCCACCAGCAGAGGATATTTTCCAATGTGGCTATGTTATTACCAGGGGGCAAATACATACAGATAATATAGACTGATTTAGCATTGTTAAGTTCAAGTTTGGAGATGAGAATTTCAGTATTGGAGTCTAGGTGTATATTACAGTTGTAAGTTGTTAATTGCAAACCAGATTTAAATAGAATAGCATGTCACAAGTAATCTGATTTTACAAGAGGGGATGATCCTGAAGGGACCCCAGAATACCAAATATATCTTAAAACCAGTTTTCTTACAAATTACTGCACAGAATCAAAAGGAAAGTTTAGATAACATTGGAGAAAATAGTACATTTACTTGCACTTTAACTAATACAACCTCAGAGATAATGTGTGCTGTTTATATTAATTATGCAAATATTTATAATCTTTCATAGTTTTGTAAATATTGCAGAAAAAAAACATTCCGGAAGGAACCATTTACAGTCATATCAGACCTCAAATCTGGTTGAACTATAAGGTTTCCTGGGGCTAGAAAGTTTTGAGACAATTTCTAGAAGAAAGAAACATGGAATCTTTGGCAGTGTAATAAAATAATGATAAAAATACATTAACTATAACCATTTTTTTCTGTTTTTAACAGCATTTATTGTTCACACTATTTTTGATGGTTTTCTTTTTAATGTGATTTTTTTTCAGACAGCACCCAGGAATCTACTTATTTAGGTAGTAACAAATGCAATTTTCTACTATTGCAAGTTGTGAATAAGTTATAGAGTTAACTTAACATTTAAAATGCTAAAACATCAGTATTTGGGATAATTTTATTTGTTACCCCGAAGAAAAATAATATGTGCGCTTATTGTAAGACATCTGGAGCCTTCTAAATGACCAGTTTGATCTGGTTTTGATACCTACTTATGCATTCGATGTTCTCTAAAACTAACTACAGTGTACACTAACAAAATGTACTTCTAGTTACAAAGACAATGGAAAAGACTTTTCTCAATGTGTGTATGTGTGTGTGAGATATTGCACACATTTATTACTTATTTAGAATTTTGCAGCTTGTCACATTGTAATGGTCATGTGGACCTAATGGAAATCAATACAAATGCAGGGTTATAGCTCTCAAATTGTTTGACATTTTTTAATAAAAACATGCTGTCACATTATTTAGATGCACATTTATAAGCTCCATTTAGATAAGAGTTTTTTGATGCAACGGTAACAGATAAATCAGTGTCACAACACTTTTACGCATGACTATTGTTTTTACTTCTGATATTACAACAGTGCATTTATGATATTGATGCATCTACCTTTAATTTTTACTTTGATCAGAATCAAACAAAAGTTTGCATGTTGTCAGCTTTTATGGCCCATCTTACTCTATTCAAGATCCCAAATTATTTAGGGCTATTTTTTGAATAGTGGCATTTCTATGCAAGTACTTGCAAATCATCTTCAGGATATGCTTTAATTTAAAAGCAAAGAGACACACGCATCATTAATTTTTTTGGCGCCAAATCAGTTTTCTTTTCATAGGTTCTATGTGAATACCTCAAATGCTTGAAAGCATTACTTTCATGAAAAATAAATAGTGTTAGTGCAGATGTAATCGTAGTTACATCGATGATTTTGATGTTGAATGTATTTGTTCCTAAACAAATGTGATATGCATATTTGGAAAAACTGCACTGGGTATATTGTGAAGCAATAAAATCAGAAAGCTAGAATATATATTCCCCGGGATTCATGAACCTTGCACCAGGCGCACGCATAGCGTAGGCGCCACAACGCCAGATATGGCCGCCGAGCGATTCAGGTACGATCCAATTCCACGTGCACTACCGGCGTGCGCCTGAGTCGCGCCGCCTCCGGCGTAGGTATGTTAAACACCCCATGTGCGGTGTTGCACCATGCAAATGAAGGCATATAGCGATCCACGAAGTGGCGCAGGCGTAGCATAAGGGCACGGCAATGTAAACCAAAAAAAAACGGTTTACATATATCCAAACATGACATAGGAGTAACGGAAGGCTGTCAACATCAGGTATCATACTGGTGCAATATGCCAATGGCGAAAGACACCGAGAATGTCAAAAGAAAACATGCACAAAATGTAAATAATGACATAAATGGTATGTCCGCAGAAACCACAGCAGAACCCCAGGACATGTCCGTGGAAGGTGCGAAACAATGAAATAATATGACAATGTCATAAAAGAGCAGTATAATACACATCAGCTTCACAGCCACAATACACCATAGTATGCATGGAAAGCCACAACCACAGCGCAAGGGTTGCCAAGGAGTGGCGGCAGTGTTCGGCGCCGTAACTATGTATTAGTAGTCAATGCCATGCAAATGAGGCAGATAATACTGAATCGCAAAACCCCCGCTGGCGTAAGGCTGCACCAAACGGCGCAGCGGTAATACACCGAGGAGTGGCCCAGAGGGAATACATGTCAACCGCAGAGGGGTGTGCCACTGTAGGAGGAAGCACATTGGAGCCCAGCAAACATGGGCTGTACAATGCACATCACAGCAGCAGGACCGGCGTGTGGGGAAATAGATGAGCTGAGAGTACACAATGCGCGCAGAGATGCATGTGCACGAGGATGACTACGTTCCCCCAACCCAGTCATGTGACGGCTGCCCCATCAACAACAACGGATACAGGAAGGTGATGCGGAGAATATGAGGAAATGTGGAAGCAGTGTAATTGGAGTCGTAATGAGCAATCAACACCAATCAACCCACGAAGGGCAATTGGCGGCAGCTGACAACTCTGCATGCAGAAACCCGCAAAACGGGAAAGGGGAGGCATATGAATGCAAAGAAAGTAGGGGATGTAACAGAATTGCAAAGAGTGAAGAACCGATACAGCACAGCCAAGTAGAGAGGTAGCATAACGGCGGCGGCAGACAAAATGCATGATATGCCATGTCCCAGAAACGACACATGACAGGGCTCTGCAGGATGCAATCCAGGAAATAGTAGGTGCAACGTGCAGAAACAGTAAGGTAAGGTCTAAAGCTAAACCAATGCAGGCAAGTGTAATGTAACACCAAAGGCAACAGCGTTGCAGTGCCAACGGTAAAACACGGAAGATAATCCACAGATACGGCCGCACAGACACACCCAATGACATCACCAGGTGTACAGCACAACAGTATAAAGTGTGAATGCACACAACACACAGTGAGTATTCCCAAACGCCGCACTTTAGGTGTAAACACACGGGGAACTTTTAAAATGTATATGTTGGGTGCCGCCGTGGCCGTGATACATCAGCATGTGTCAGAGACAGACGGAGTTGCGGAGGAGGGTGCCGACAACTACCGTAGGCCTCAGAGGAGAAGGAGAGTGTTCAGACCAAGGGTAACCTACCAGGGGCTTCAAGACCTGGAGATAGTAGAGCATTACAGGGTGGACAGGGACACGTTACAGCAAATAGCAGAGCTGTGCCGGCCACGCCTGAGAACAAGAAACAACAGAGGGGAGCCCATCCCAGTGGACACAAAGGTATGTGTAAGCTTGCGAATACTGGCTACAGGTACCTTTCAAAGGCCAACCGGGGATATAATGGGCATCTCACAGGCATCAGCATCCAGGGTACTACACCAGTTTCTGGATGCCATGTTACGACATGCCCATGAGTATATATACTTCCCCAGATCTCAGGAGGAGTTGGCTAGCAATATGCGCCACTTCCACCGTGTGGCACAATACCCGGAGGTACTGGGTGTGATAGACTGTACGCACATACAAATCAAGTCACCACCTGGGGAGCAGGGTAGACGCTACATAAACCGCAAGGGATTCCCCTCCATCAATTGCCAGGTCGTGTGCAATGTGCAGGGCATTATCATGGATGTGTGTGCTGGCAGCCCTGGAAGCTACCACGACTCCCAAATCTGGCATGCCTCACAGCTGTATAAGGTATACGCCAGGGGGGACATCACACAGGGCCACCTTGTGGGGGATGCTGGCTATGCACTGGAGCCGTGGATGATGACACCCATCAGAAATGCACACACACACATGCAAGAACGCCATAATGAGGCACAAGCACAAACCAGAATAATCATAGAGCGTGTGTTTGGGATGCTGAAATCATGGTTCCGGTGCTTGGATACATCCGGTGGAGCCCTGCAGTACTCTCCAGGCACATGTGCCCACATATTCATAGTATGTGCCATGCTACATAATATGATCCTGCGGAAACAGCTGCTGCAGGGACATAATGGTGAAGGGCCACAAAGCCCGCCACAACTGCCAAGGCAAGCACAGGCACAGAGCGTTCAGTGCCATGAACACACTGTGCCAGCCCCAGTAGGCAGACGGAGGCGTACCCAATATGCCTATGCCTTGGCAAAGAGGGAACGTATAGCACATACTCTGACAGCGTAGGCCCCATGGACTGACACCTCCCTACCTGCACACACAGTGAAATGGACGGCACACAAACATGGCTGCCCGTAATGTGTACCGTATGGGTGGTCCCATGTGTGACTCCAACATAGGTAGCACCCAAACACTGCACACCCAACAGCCAGCGGAGCATGGAACGCCAACACCTCAACCGTACGCGGGTCCTACAGCAGACGGCGTTGCCGTATGCTGCCACGTTCACCGCAAGGTGTATACATATGTACATATGTGCATACACAGATATGGAGATAGATATCATTACACATGTAGAAATATATGTACACATACACATATATAAAGTACAACAGGTAAGACAGGGAATCAGAGGGATGCAAGGTGACAGAGAAGTAAGACGCGATATCTGTACATAGTAAACATAGTGAACGACAACCTGAGTATCCGGGAGGGTTGACAGAACAGGAACGCCACCCATGGAAAGGTCAACCTACCTAAATGCATAATCGCGAGTCGGGATGATCGCCAGGCCACGGTACAGTAACAGGACATGTGCGGGTAATATTATTAGGATATGAGGGCGGAGGTAGACACCGCCGCCGGTGATGCGGGCAACGCAGGTACTGTGTGCAACCGTCCCTGTGACAGCGGCAGTATGTGTATGTGTGTGGTGAGGGTGTCGTGTGTTCCGCTGTGCGAGTGTAATGTGTGTGCCACTGTAAAATGTGTATGTAGGTGACATGTGACAGGCGGAGTGGAATAACATGTGTAGGCATACAGTATAGGAACCACAGGTGTATGTACAGCAGTACTCCCAAAGTAGTACTGAGAGCCCCTCCCTGGCTAGGCGCGTGGCAACGTAAAACGATGCAAAGCGAAAATGTCCCAGAATGTACCACAGGACTATAGCCAACATGAAATGCAAAGGACGTATGTACAAACCATGACCGTATGTATGGCACCGATATGTTAATTGCAAAATGATACGTTGGCAACGTTACACAGCAATAGTCATGTACCGCGGAAATACGCATGTGCTACCCCGGCACCGATCGTGGCTACGTATCGGCCTGTAAACACCGCTGTGTGTTCTACGAGTGTCAAACAAGCAATCGCCACCCGAATAGGTGGCAACCGGTAGCATACAGGCCGTCCCAAGTACAGGACCACAATGACTGTAAATATCCAGGACAAAATGCCAAGGGATAGTCGGCACGTACGAACAACCGCAGATATACTACCGATGTGACGGAGGA
This sequence comes from Protopterus annectens, assembly GCF_019279795.1. Taxonomy (NCBI): domain Eukaryota; kingdom Metazoa; phylum Chordata; order Ceratodontiformes; family Protopteridae; genus Protopterus; species Protopterus annectens. Next base: position 1,226,705,696 of record NC_056726.1, on the reverse strand, counting down.
ATACATGCAGGAAGCACACATGCAGGCGATACCGACACCAGACGACATCAACAAAACCTACACTCCCAGAACAACAGACAGGTAACTTGCAGCTCCCCAGGCAGGGATGGAGCACACACACAAGCATACCGTGTATGTAGAAATGCAAGGCCCACAACCAGGACCCGTCACCCACAACCGCCGATATACCCCATCGCACATATCAAAGGGATACAAGCCGCAATAGCAGCAAAAACATACAGGCAGTCAATGACAGCGGCATAACCGCAACATCTCACGTGGGAAACACTATCAGCAGCGGATGCATACCTGCATCTGTTGTTTAAAGGAATACAAGAGCTATGTTACACATCCGAATGCAAAACGCCATCGACAGATGCCGCCAGGACAGGGACACCCACATGTTGAACATAATACCATACCCAACACACACAATCCATGGCTAACACCACTGCGAAATGTACCTGACGCCACACATAGCGGCTGCAGTCACACATAACATAACACAATACAGACCATCTCCACGAAGGTAGTGCAAATAACCAACGCCCAGGCGAGGAATGAACCATGCCCTAGTTACGATGCGTACTGTACGAATGGAGTAGATGCACAGGTGATATGCGCACAAGTACACACCGAGGAACAGCTATTGGTGTGATGAACCCACATGTCGCAGGTGACGACGGATATAAGGAAGACTCCTAGGATATTCAAACTGTATGCTCATACCGAACCACTAATAAAAACGGCTCGAGTGAGAGATAACGATATAGCGAGACTCGCAACGGAAAACGGAAGTAAACACAGGAAAGGTATGTAGAACCCACGAGATGTACTGGTGTGTAACGCATGATGTGTATGATGAAGCTGCACTGTATGTGAATGGTGTTTGTAAGTAAGGATACCTGTCCATAAAGCAGAGAGTGGTGAAAGGTGGTTATGTAGTGCTATCCCGCTGAGCATACCAACGACTGTGGACACCGTGTGCACAGCAGTGGGACATCATGTACACAGCCGGGATAACCCAAGGGCTGCCACAGGGGGGCAAAACACAGAACAATGCCACCACCCCCGATGCTGGCAGTGGATGTCCAACAAGGAAGTGCCACAGCAGGGGATAGGACATGTATGTATACTGTCACAGCACACATGTGTATGGGCATATACCGTCGATGTCATACGTAATGTGCGGACGGCACGTATGCCTCGCAGTAGGGGTTACTATGTCAAGTATGTGTAATGTAAAGCTGTCATGGTGGATATGACAGACATCATACACAGTATCACAGGCATAGCATGCATAATGGAGGTATGGCCTAGTGTTATGTACACTAACAGGATATGTATGGCCTGTACATATGGGACAGAGTAGTAGCAGAATAGCCACCCAAAATGGAAGGAACACCAAGTAACCATGTCCAAACGATCTGTAGCAGGTGCAATGTGTGCAACAATGAAGTCCGGCAGGTCCATGTGTAAACACATGTGCAGTGTACACAGTAGTGTCACCTCCCCATGGTAGTGTCCACTGAACAGCAGAGGTGGATGTCAACTGCATGTCTACACAGTACTGCTGCTGTGGTGGTACCATGACTATGTGTCACCCTATCAGCAAGGGAGCTATCACATGACCAGTGCCACAGTGTGTCCCTGTGGGATGTGCACAGGACCTACGTTCCACAGCATGGTGTGTGTCGTGTCTGCGGAAGTAACACAGAAGCCCAGGCCATGCAATGTGGCATGTGTGCACATATGCAGGAGTGCTTCATTCACCCCGCCCACTGCAATTGCCATGTATGAGTACTACATGCATCACTAATGCGGAGGACATGGCCCATGTCAGAGTAGATGACACCCCTGTGTAAGTGGTACGCAGATGAGTACAGATGTGTTCCCCGTCTGTCATCTGCATATGTAAACTGTCTGAGCCTGGTATACATCACGGCATGACAATGCCGTGCCATGTAAAGTCGTAGCCATTGTGGAAGGTACACCACGAATGTGTTATTGTAACCCTGCCCATGTGTAGATGTGTGTATGGCACAGGTACAAAGGCTACCTATGTAACAGCAACACACACAGTACAGATATGTGTGGCCCTGCAGATGTGTACCCATGCCACAGTGGAATATGGCAACCACAGCACCATGTGGGGCATGTGTGTGTACAGCAACCATGTACAATGTGATATGCATGTATGGGGACAGTATCCATGTGATACCCAGTGGATGACTGTTGCTATGCAAAGGTGATGTGTATGCACCATGTGTGATGTATCCTGATGCAATGACATCCACACGATGTATCTGCCACACCGACACCTGTACGGTTGTTAGCAGTATGAGCTGGTGGAGCTACAATGCTGCCAGGTATGTAGATGTGGGATATCTAGGCATGGACAGTACTCTGTGACAGCATGTTGTGTATGTAAGCAAATAGTGAACATGAGGGGCCACATGACTGAGGACTGTGTAATGCCACATGTACCTGACATGTAGTAGGTAGCATGATATGCTTGCACCACTGTGTGTCCTGTCCAGGAGTCATATAGCCTAACATCCTGAGACACAGGGTATGATGTGATGGTGGATGTGTACATTGCCAATACCAGAATGTGGAATGGTGCTGAAGGGCAATGTGGGGACAATGTCTGATCTGTTACCCTCCGTACCACACCAACCACCCATGCAATGGTATGACAGGTGGCCAGCATGTGTATGTGGCGTGCTGTGGCACACAGAGGCCCAACAAGGGTGCCAGTAAAGGCATGGAGGTCATCAATGAGTGTGTGAAGCATGGATGTGAGGACGTGCCCCAGTGCCATACTGAATGGTCCAGTCATGGGTGTACGAATGCAGTCCCACACGTGCAATGCAGTACCACCCATGTGTAGTGTGATAGATGCGGTAGTGTGGTGGTCAAGGTACACAACATCCAAGAACAGGCTAGCAGTTAATTCAGTGGGCTGCTGCGGAGACACATACCAAACAGGTTGGCGGGACATAACAGCTAGGGAGATCGGAGGTGACATTGGGACAGTGTCCTAGGACATAACGTGTGCATGGCAGTACCATGTATGTGTCCACAGGGACACTGCAATGTCCATGTATGGATTGCAACCCTGTAGTGAGTGAGAGTGTGTATTGTTGGTAGGTACCCCATTGGCTGGCATGTTGCCAACAACATCTCAGTCGGCAATGCCTGGGTGACTGTCATATGCTACATCGAATGTGGATGTAGCCAAACAACACAGACATACCACCACACTGCCTGAGGGCCCACACTGCAATGTGCGGCAGTCATGTGTAGGTAGCTAGCCTTGGAGCATGTGATGGACCACGAGGACCCACCATGACTGTCAAGTGATGCACCCCACACATGTGAATATACCCACCGTGCAACAGCCTGCACATGTGCCCATACAGCAGATGTGCATGGAACATGACTACCACCGTGGCATCTGTGAAAAGGCCAGTACCGCCATGTCTCTGTGTGGAATAGCATGGTCCCTACCATTGCGTACATGTTGCGGAAGTGCACTGTGATATGTGTCAGCATAGTCATGTACACTGTCCATCTGCTGGGGTGCCATGCCATTAACCACCCCCGTCAGCAGACGTCAGTAGTACCGGCCGTTGAGCACATGTACCATGTATGCTGCGATGGGTGTGTGTCCAGGGTGTGGCTAGCAGGGCCGCGAAGCATATATGTTTATCTACCAGAGGGGGGATATCCCTAGGTTTAACACAGCAGACACATGGAGGTATGGTGCATGCCGAGGGTAGTGTAGGTATGGTATGTGTTGTGTAATGTGTCACCCAGCTATGTGTAGTGCATGGCCAAGCATGTGTGGGTACATGGGAGTCCATACTAGGGAAGTGTGGGTTGCTGTCAGCACATGGCAGTAGCAGCTGTCCGAGGTGCAATGTACAGTATGACAACACAGCCAGCATGTAACCTGTGGTGTACAGTGTACTCTCTGTTGCGTGTTACAATGTGTCTAGCGGTCACAAACATGGGTATCCGAACATGGAGTACCTATGATGCATTGTGTTCGGAAAATATACAGTATGTGTGTAAAACATTGTGTGATGTGGGATCCCCTCACCTGTGTGTGTTGCAGTCCAGGTATGTGCCTGGGAGGTATGATCTGTGTACAATCTGGACTGGCAGGTGTGCTGTGCAGAGCATGGAGGCAGGTCCCAGGCACCACAGATAAATGTCAGGCGTGCACTACTGTGCATGCCGTGCTTGTGTGCAGCACAGTGGAGGGTGCAAGCATTGTCACACATTACTGCATGCCATGCCTGCCTGTTACAGCCCTGCTGGAGACAGACATGTGACACCGCCGCAGAGGCAGCATAGCATGTGAAGATGTACATGTGGGCTCCACACCCTAGGCAGATGTCCGCAGGTCATGTGTGCCACAGTAGTGTGGTCGACCACGACTGTCATACTGGACAGATACCACATGCCTGTATAAGTACAGTATGAGCATAGTCAACAGTCGCAGTGACAGAGTAGGCCAATGTACAGTATCCCGTGTGCAGACCACTGCCTACTGTACACCTGGCTAGACACACACCCGGAGGGTGAATATACCTTTGAGCCATCACATGTCCCAGTCCACGTAGCCTGTACAATGCCATCACAGGGTGGTCACAATAACGTGTGGTAAGACAGACACGTTGTACCAGGTGATGTGTCATGTGTGCATATGTTGAGTTGCACAGCCGTTCACACGTCCGCAACATATCGGTGCATGATGTATAGTGTAACATGATGTGTGGAACTGCACTGTGACCCACAACAGGGTCATCTGAGACAGGTGTGTTGTGAATGGTGTAACCCATGGTCACACGGGATACACACTGGTGCTGTTGGCAGCCATGCTGGTGGCCACCAGTGGTGCCTGCAGTGGTCATACAGACATACTGCACACAGTGTTCTGGCAGGAATGTCCATTGTTGTGGATGATGTGTTGCTACGTGAAGGTAGGTGTGTGTTGTGAATGTTACACATCCAGATGTGACCATCTGGCGCAGTCATGGTCGTCGACAGCATCACACACATCCACAGCGGTCAGAACCCTGTCCCGAGAATGGGTGTCAGCCACCCTCGTACTGTGTGATGTATGTGCAGATGGCAGAACACCTCCCACTGGCTGGATAACAGTGTCAGCTAGGATGGCTACGTGATGGCTGGAATACGCCATGATAATGTACAATGCTGGTATCCCAATGAAGTACCTGGAATCACACACAGTACGCCATGGCTGCCATGTAAACCATGCACAACAATGACTGTGTGACAGACACAAACAATGCGTAGACATGTTGAACATGCACACATGAGAACACCCAATGAGGTATGTTGCACATATCGATGTACAACTGTCATCTATGGCCATAGCATGGATGCAGACGCACATGCCCCACAGGCAGTACCACGCGATGTAGGTAGGGGGGCATTGCATGTGTACATGTGACAGTTGCTGTACCGCCACATGTCCTGCATAGCCGTCATGTAGGGGTAGCAGTGGCATGTGACTGTTGGACATGCCTGTACATTTGACCATGTCCCACAGGACATGTGTTACGTGTGTACAACATGTGTTGTGCCATCATCAAGCTGTGAAGTGTACGGCTGCCAGTGTACCTGTGTGACATGTTCTGCGATGGGTGCAAAGGCACGCAGTACTGCATTGCATGCCCACATGCCCCACACAGGTGCATAGCCTGAACATACAATACAAAGAGGGTGTTGGATGATAGCAACCCACAAGAGGAGATGGGTATGGGTGGCAACCCACTACCACCTGTTCGATGCGGTGTGCATGTCTATGACACATTAGCACCCGAGAAGCTAGCGGTACAGCAGTACAGGGTTGCATGCATATATGTTCACCAATATCCCTGTGTGTCCCACCACTGGCCCGTGGACAGACAGACACCAACACAATGTGCAGATATGATATGTGCACAGCACATCACCGATGGCTACTGTAGAACAGGCTTACTGTGTAGACATGTGCACAGTAGGTCTGCGCCAGCCACACTCAAACACGTTATGTGCCGAACCACACCAATAGTCCAGCCCATGCCACAGACAGATGTGCACGCATCTGTGTATGTACATCTGGGAATGTCTCCGGCATAGCAGTATAGCTGTGTCAGTGTTGCAAACAACATATTGAATGGGTTGTATGTGTGAGGGGTGCGTCATACGTGTATGGTCAGATCGACGATACCATCAGTGCCCCTGCTATGTGAACATCCCTGTCCCCATACATGGATACCTATGCTGTGCCCAACACCACGTTCCCCATGGGAGGGATGGCGCTGTGCGGTGCACCAGCAGACATGGGGTGGCAGCAGGCACTGGATGTAGACATATGTGGTACCCATGTCAGTCCAGGCAACCATCCATGTGCATGGGATAGCAGTGTGTGGGCACATACAGCACTGTGTTGAACAATATCGCAGCACATAGCACCTGTCAGGGTTAATGTGTATGCATGGATGTGCGATACCTGCATGCACCAGACATCCCCCCACCAAGCAGCGTGCAGCCTACCTTGCATAAGGCCAGTGTCCACACCATGATGATAGACATGTGTAATGTCCATATACACATAGCAATGACATATGGAATGGACAGCCACCCTGCCAATATCAGTACCCCCCAGGTGGGTCACATCCCAGTGCCATGTATGTGACATACCCTGCCATACCATGCGGCCCTGCCCAGCAAGGCTGCACGTGCTATCACAGTCCTACATGGTGCGATGGACAAAAGGCACTGTCACTATCAACCGTCCACAGCAGTAATGTGGCAGTGATGCACCCTGTGGTGTTACAGGTGCTGTGTGTTGCTGTGGACAACGTGCGTGCGCACATGCTATGCATGACCTTTCCTGCTAATGTCACATGGTTACACATTGTCCCATGTGTATCACATGTGCAACACAGGTGAGCCGTGGCAGGTTGCCCAACACCCGTACAGTGCTGTGTGGATGTACATGGCACAACACATGCATGTACAGGTGTCCATGTGTATGTGTGCAGTGCCACCGCTGACGTTCATAATGGCCGCGTACGGGATGTCTAGTGACATATACACAGCATCCAGGTGAACAGTAGAACTGTTGTCACATGGGGACCTGTGCCAACTGATATGGACACAGGTGCAGGCAGGTACACATGTCCACAGCAGGCTAACATCAACATGGTGCATGTACAGTGTGATGAGGTGACACACAGATATGATATGACACCCACTGCTCAATGGTGTGACGGCAACACGTCGGCTGTGTCACTGCCATGATGCATCGCAGAGATTACTGTGCAGATGTTGTACATGTCATAGCAATGTATGTCCAGCAGTATGCCAGTACAGCAGTGTAAATGTGACCTGTCAACATCATTATGTCTTACAGATAATGCCACGTTCCCGGCTGCCTGCCTTCAGCCGACAGGAGGATGAAGTGATTATACCGTTGCTCCAGGACAACTTTGACATACTGTTCAGCCATGTGCCACTACAGGCACAGCAGCGTGATGACATGTGGCAGGATTTGCGCAGGAGGGTGAACAACGTGGGCGGCCACAACCGCACATACCAGCAGATCCGCAGACACTGCACAGACCTAATTCGGCACGCGAAACAGCGTGCCGCCGCAATCGCCAGACAACAAGGTGGGACAGGTGGTGGGCCACCAACCCAGCCCCCACTCACACACGGAGGAGCTCCTGGCCAGTCTGGGGACACCCAGGGAACAACATGCAGAAACCCTCGCTGCCATCGTGGAGGTGGGTGTCTCCCAACCAACGAGCCTGGAGCTGCCTGGTAAGTCAGTCTTGCATGTTTGTATGATAACTGACGTAGGTGTGGGTGTCATAGTACACCACATAATGTAGCAACACATGCCAGGTATATGGCCACACAAGATGCATACTACAGTATGCTACGTTGTGTTTGCAAACATGTGCATAGCACATGCTAACACACAGGTGCATGATGTGACATGCACAGTGCTTACCGTGGCGATAGTAATGGATAATGTGTATACTGTTGTGTCGCCCCTATACAGGTACCTCTGGCGTGTCGCACAGACATGGGTCTGTCGCAGGTGAGACTGTTGCTAGTAATAGGCATGATACGGTGTATAGATATTCCCCATGTGTCCAGGTATGACATGCACACCTGGGTCTGCCCCAGTCACGGTATACAGGTTGCACCACCCGACACACACGCCACCCATGTACAGTAGATACAACCATTAGTATAGACCGGCATGACACCACATAACCCATCGGTGTGATATGTGCAGTCAGCTATGCATACAATGGTGGAGGTGTTCCACAATGGCTGCATGTGTAGTATGCATCGGTATGCCTTTGCGGTATGCACACAGTACCACATAGTGAGCTGTGATCTGGCCAGCACACAGGTGTTACCACTGTGACCTATGCCCCTGCATTGGGTGCACACGTTGTGACATGGCACATGACATGTCCCATGCACGTGGTGGTCTGTCCGCAACATTGTCACACCATGACATGACCTACGCACGACATAGCAGACATCCACAATGTCTGCATAGCCTTCGGGAATGTGACACCTCAGACTAGTACGGGTGTATGTCACATGGGCCACCACAGGGATGTGTACACGATGCCCATCACACACAATTGTCCATGAACCAGACAAACATGGCCATGGGTGATACCTACAGGCATGTTGCCACACAGTACATCCGCAGTGGGTAGTCACCGTTGCAGCCTGTCCACACATAGTGCGGTCATCGCTGTAGTGGACCCCCTGGACATCCGATGTGGTACACCAGACAAATGGAATGCCTGTCTGCAGCCATTAGAGGTGCCACCAATGTCTACCATATACGTGCTGTGGAACAGCATGACTGAGTTGCAGACATGGCAATGCAATGCGTCCAGGTTACGCATCGCACAGAAACATACCTGTGTCCTGCTGCCGTGCAGTGGCACAGTGCCCATACTCCCCACTGTACAGCTATGTACACAGCTCACAACAACCACACCTGCACAGACATCCTTGTTACACATGCATTCTATCTGTACACTGTACACATAACACTGCACTGTGACATCCGTTATGATGTGGTGCATGTGGTGGGACACCATTGTCACATGTCCACATGATACCGCACATGTTTGCGGTTTACATGACATAGTGACGCCAGCCATGTGTACTGTTAACCCGCCCGTGGCCACACGGTGTATCACGGTGATGCATGCAAACTACCATGAATGTGTGTACTGCAAGCCTACTAAAACACACCTGCTTGATGTAGTGTGCACTCCAGGGCAGTATGCATACTACCACTATTAATGTCTGGGCTGCATTCACTGGGCTGTGGTGTGGGAATGCTGCATGCCACCTGCAATATCACATGCATGATGTGTCTGCATGTGTGTGTGTCTGCGTGTGTATGTCAGCGTGTGTGTCCGCATGTGTGTGTGTGTGTGTGTGTGTGTGTGTGTGTGTGTGTGTGTGTGTGTGTGTGTGTGTGTGTCTGCGTGTGTGTCTGCGTGTGTGTAATGTAAGTTACGGTATGTCTTTGTATTCACAGGTGCTGTAGGTGCGTTCCCCTCCTGCGGTCCATCTGATGCTAGTGTCCCCACAGATACTAGCGGTGATGACCATGTGCATGAGGCACAGGCAGGGTCATCACGGGCAGAAGCTGTGCCATTGGAGAACATCCCACCTATGTCCCCTTCTTCCCCGCACACGGTTCAGATGCCGACACATACCACATCACCGTTGCCCATAGAGGAAGGACAGTCAGCGTCTGTTGGCACCGAGCAGGAATGTGTGGTGGCTGCAGAAGGTGTGGGTACACACCATGTTGCCAGTGTAATGACTGGTGAAGTGCCACACAGGCATGTGGCTGGTGCTGCTCGTAGGAGGAGCACTGCTAGACATGCACCTGCCGTACAGGGTGCAGCAGCTGGTATCACCAGACGCATGTTTCAGACTGTAATGGCGGCACAGGCACGTGCCGAACGGCAGAACCAAGAAGGGCAGAGGCTGCAGAGGGCTGCAATCCATTCCTTAAATGAGAACATCCAGTCATTGGCGAATGCTCAACAGCAGCTTGCCGATGTTCTGGATAGGAGATTAGGTGAGATGGTTGGTATCCTCGACCGAGGCATGGCAATCCGCGAGCGTGAGCTGTCCGTGCTGGAACACCTGGTAGGGGTGAGGCGTAGGACACGTGGCCGTAGGCCAGCAACACCACCTAGTGCAGGTCGACGTGTGCGTGCCACCTCTCATGCCCACTCACACAGTGCTGGTAGCAGCAGCAGTGCAGCTGGTGCTACACCAACCACACCAGGACACAGCAGGCCACGTGGACGTGGCCCTGGACGGTCCCAGCGTGGACACGGTTCCAGCGGACATGTGTCATCGGAGAGTGGCCACTCTATACCTCCACCCGGTAGTGCCCGTGCGACCCCAGGCAGGCACGGGTCACGTGGCCGCAGGCGGACACAGTGAGCCATACAACCTGCACTGTACAGTCTGGGGCTGCCAAGTATACCCCGTGTAGGCATCACAGATGACTGAACTGTGTACACACATACCCACACACAGCAGACACAACTGTAGGGCTCCACCACATCCACATGCATTCTGCACAGTCATGCCCAGTAAATGCACAGGCCCTTACACACACACATGATGTCATCCATTGGTACAGCCTATGCCCCTGGCACACATATCACCCTGGGCATATGATGAAGCCTCTGCCGCACCGTGATCCACACCATCGGTGCACGGTTATGCAAACATATTCTGATGCACAGGGTGGACAAGATAGTGAGAGGTGTATGTGATACCTGTGTCCGCATAGTACGCGATGTGTATGTTGCGGTGGTTGTGTATGACAGGTGACAGGTGCGTATGTGGCGTGGGTGCACTGACATCATGCAGCAGACATACCATGTAGTGCAGGTGCAGCATTCATTGTTCTGTGTACACGGTATGCGTGGCGGTTACATGTGTAGCACCATGTTGGTTCAGTTAACCCGTATGCCATTACGGTGTACTTGCATGTGCCTACTGGGAGCACTGTTATCAGTCCCCCACGTGTAGCTGTGGGGTACCCACAGGCACATCTGGCAATATCAGCATACCACAGGTACCCGCAACCTGCATGGACCCCTACATAGGTACATAGGCACATGTACATACCAGGCTATGTGCCCTACGGCATGTGTAAGCCTAGCCAGACTGTGTGTGGCTGTTAACACCCCTTAGGATGAGGATACCACATCCATCGGTCCGCTGTCCCTCTGTCCAGCAGTGACACAGAGATGATGCCTGGCGCATACCTATGATCACACATCCACACGTCATGATTACTCTTGGACAAAGTCAGTCAGGGGCTCTGCTTCACATGGGCTGGCAATCCTCTCCATGTTGTAGGGGCTCTCTGGGCGTTGACCCTGTTCCCCCAGCACGTCCTATTCATGTTCGTGTTGAGGTTTCTGACAGTCGCTTCTGTGCCCGTGTTTGCCTGGAGCCTAGGAGGTGGAACATGTCCATGTCACCCAGGTCGGACATGGCCGTGTATGTCAGGCACAGATCACCACAGAGCAGACGTGCTGGGAAGGTATACAGCCGGAGTCCCCTTGGTCGGGCAGCGTGTGACACATGTCTCAGCACCTTTATCCCTGTGCTGTGGAACGTTTGTGGTCCTTCCGAGTGCTGCAGGTGTCAGGTTAGGTACAGCCCAGATGTGGCATTGTGTGCAATCACTGGTCTGATGTGTGAAGTGTACAGGGGTACAATGAACTCCCCTGATGTGGATGTGATTCCTTCCTGACCAGGTGGCCACAGTGGAATGTCTTCCCAACCACATTGGCATTGTGTGTGTTGACAGAGGTTACCGACAGGTGTGGTACCCATGTCCCTGAACACGTCCACCATGTTGAATGGATTACCACCTACATGTTACGTCGGGGCGAACATGTCCTTCCCACTGGGTAGGTCTGCACCTTCCCTGGCATGTAGCAGCAGGCCATGGCTCTGGCACCAGTTATCCATGTCTATGAGGCCCCAGGTGGATGTCCGTGTCAGATGGGGTGTTGGGTATGGTGGGCGGTGTGCAGTCATCTGCATACCTTGTCTGCCACAATCCCCCTATGTTTGCATGCACATTGGAAGGTTGAATGCCGAACAGGAGGGGGCCCAGGACTGAGCCCTGTGGGCCTCCACTCGAGACCAGCTTGGAGTCTGACATGGCACCAGGAACACAAACCCTGTGTGGTGTGACCTCCATCCAGTTGGCAAACCATCGTGTGACATATGTCCCCACATGTACGCTGGCGAGCCTTTCCATGAGTCCCACGTGGAGTGTGGTTTGAACGCTCCCGCCAGGTCATGGTAGTCTGTGCAAACCGACGTACCCCCATCAATGGCCTTAGTGACCCCTCCAGACAGGCCGAGCAGGTTTGGGAGGCAGGATCTGCCCTTGACTAAGTCGATGTGGGTATGTTCCGGTATTGGCTGTACACCACTGTCTGTATTCATGGGCCCCAGTATGGACCTCACCGCAGCTTTGCAGACAAGGCTTGTCAAGCTGATAGGGCAGGAATGTCTACAGTCCATAAGAGCACTACCCTGGCGTAGTGGGACCACAGCTGCCGTATGCCATCCAGCGGGGACCTAGCCCGTAGTAAGGCTAAGATGACACAGCGGCCTTATGTGTGGAGCGAGGGCCTCAATGAGGTTGGGTAGCACACAGCCAGGGACACCATCTGGGCCCATTGGTGCTGTGTTCACCGCTTAACAGATATCAGATCACTCCTGGGCATACGAGATGTTTGGGAGGCTAGACTCTGGTGGGATGGATACGTCCCCTCTTGGGGGGGGTGGATGTATGCATGGAACATGTCCGCTGGTTTGTTGACAATGTCTGTGGGTTCAGTGACCATTGTACCATTCTGGAGTAATTCCGGGCATGACTGTGCACTCCCACCCATGTCCCTACCACAGCTAAGGGAGGCCCTATGGTTGTCTCATGTGCCCTCTGCAGTACCACTCCCACAAGCGGCCTTGGATGATTGTATGTGTGACCGTATGTTAACGCCGGTATTAATGAGTGATGCCTTCCCTGGTACTGATATTGCTCTGTCATGTATTAGCTCCAACTGTTGTTGTACAGTTTGTCAATGGCTGGGGTCCACCAGACCATGTGCCTGCCTTCGGTGGACAAGGTCCTGATGTTATCATGATCGCTTGGTGCAGACATCCCTGGGGTGCTCAGAGAAGGCATTTGTAAGGGTTTCAGCAGTGTGGCCTGTGTTTACCACTGGCATGGAGGCCTTGTAGGGTACCACACCGGTCGTATGGCGTGTGTGGTTTGCTGTGGAGAGGTCGTCACTTAGGTCTCCCATGCCGGTGTTGGGTGCAGGATGTGGATTACCAGTGGATCCACTATACGGTCTGACATCACCATTGAGGGATGTACATCCTGTGTGGAGCATATCCTCCCCATGTGTGATGATCAGAACTGGTATACGTCCCCCTAGTGGGTATGGTGCATGGGTGTTCCACAGCAGTCAGGTGTATGAACACCTGGGACCTGTGGCGTAGGGTGTTGTGTCTTGGGTAATGTTCTCGGTCTATGTATGGGTGGTTGATGTCACCCAATACGGCGGTGTTGTGAGAGCATGCACACTCACCAGTGTCCTCAGGACGGCTGTGCAGGTATCCTGGGTTTGGGAGGGTGGTCTGTAGCATGCAACAAACTGTAGGGCAGTCCTAACCATGGTTAATTGCACCTGGATATTCCCCGCTGCTACGTGCATCTCTGCCAACATGGAGGTGTGTGTATCCGTCATAGAAATGGGGACTCCACCTCCTTCTATGTTATGTCCGGGTTATGGTCCTGAACGCGTGATATAGGGTATGACCCTACAGTGCTGGGGTGCTCTCAGCAGCCCTGACCAATGTTCCAGTCACTGCACTGACATCGATGTCCTCCATACTGAGGAGGGCATTTGAGGGTGTGCAGCTTGGCTGTAGACCACTGGCAGTGAGCTGCATTATCCTGTGTGTTCTCCAGGCTTGTAGTGTGGGGTGGTAGGTGTATCATTCCAGCCGTGCCTGCGGTGAGCACTGTGGGGGTGGCAGGTGCCTTTGCCAAACCCTTGTAGACCAGGGGCGACAGCTGCCAGCCATACCATGCGAAGGGGCGTGGCGTGCCAAGCATGTCATCCCAGGTAAATGGAATCCGTTCCCCTCAGACTGACACCGGTAACCAGGACATTATCAAGGGTGACCACATTGAGCCAGTGTAGTGGCATCATACTTGATGAGGGTGGGATACTGCCCAGGGTCAGGGACATGCCGGCCTGGGCTACACAATCTGAGTGGCCCTCTATGTGTCCTGTAATGTATCCCAGGGTGGTATGCCACCAGACGTAGACACCAGCATGGGCAATGACCGCGTCATACCTGCACATGCTGCGGAGTGACCTGAGTGCGTGTGTTATGTGGTGTATTCCAGCGCCCGGCAGGCAGCCTACTGTGATCATTCCCTTGTTCAGTATGGTGGGTGGGACGTCGGTGTGTCTGGCAGTGGCGTCACCCATTACAGGTGTGTCTGGCAGTGTGTGCGTCGCCTTTGGGTCTCTGCCGGGTTAGTACACTGACGTTGAGAACTATGTGTTGCATGTCCTATGTCTTGTGGAGGCAGTAGCTTGTGTGTCTGCTTCAGAGGGCTCGTTAGGTTCGCGACATGTCCTACAGTGCCCCAGGTATGTCGTAGTGTGTTCATGTGTTTGATTAGCATTTGCGATAGTCACATGTGACACTGGGTATGTGGTGTGCATTGTGTCCTTCCCCTCCCGCGTGGTCTTGCCGGTCATGGTTGGAGAGCACAGCACCCTGTCTGGCTATATAGTTGCGTCTGTCACATGTATTATGGTCATTGGGGAGGTGCGGCTTGTCCGTGTCCATGAGGCACCTGTAACAGTGGCCAGGACGCCCAGATTCACCATCTGAACAGGAGAGGTCGCTAGCAATTGACCCGTCGACATGCCAGAGGATGTGAATGCATCTGCTGTGTAGCCGGGTCAGAAGGCACCTATAGGGAATTGGGCACACAAGGGGATTCTAGGACAGTGTAGTACTCCATTTAGTATACATGTACTTTATCTATGTGGGAATACTATGGGAGCAGGTGCAATGCTTTTGTGATGTAGAGAACAGACAGTCGGGATTGCAAGAAGAGAGGTCATACACATAGACCTGCGGAGCCGGATACAGTGTAACGTTGCTTACACGGTACATGACGCACATGTCCACACATATACTGCACCTGACGCCTGTGGTCGGTGCCACAGGCTACGGTGGACAGAGACATCACATACATGGCATGACACAGTACAGGTATGGTGACATTCTGCAGGTGTCGTACGCAGTGTGCTGGCTACTGACCGAAGGTGTCACATGTCAGCTGTGGTGCACAGTGTTCGACAGTCGGATGCTGTACCGGTATAGGAATATACCGCATTCGCAGGGCGTACACCTCTATGGCACACACACCATTGTGTGCAGATGGGGACACCTGTCTGTGTGGTCGGCACCCTCACAAGACAATGCAGCGATGCGCCATGTCACAGGGGGTGGTCTTGCACAGGTGGCCAGTAAGGCTCACAGGTGTGGGAATGACAGGGCTGTACAATGCAGCACCACTACGGGATGGTCACCCTGTGTGGTCAGTGTCCGGGCACAACACGATATCTGCATACACCCTCTCAACAAGCAGCAGACATACACACATGTCGACACACGGACATGGTGGTGGCCACACATGTCTACATGGAGGGATGACGTGTTGCATGTACCACACCATCCACATCGGTGCACCCCACACTGAGGTAGGTACAGAGCTCTACCATGGTGTACAGTGATGTGTGGCACATGGCACATAGTTCCCCCGATCTGTGGCATACATGGGCACACATTCCTGCACACATGTTGGTGCTAGGAATGCCACACCCGCTACATGTGTTTGTGCAGGCATGCAGCGGTATGTGGTGCATCCTGCGTACTACCACTGTATCCGGCAGCTGTGCCAATATCTGCACTTGGGTGGTGGTAGGGGTTAGAGTGGCAATGTGACATATGGTCGAACCCGCATGGCCGATGGGTATGCATCATGGCAGCGCTGTCATGTAAAGGCGACATAGCGGACTGTATGCACATGTCAGGGTAGGACGGTGTGTGACACACCTGTGACCAGCACCTGCACACATGCATGTGGACAGGTGTTTAAACAATTGGTGTACACACAGACTGCCATGCGTGCTGTTACTATGCCACCAAATGACGGCCCCCATGATGGGTATGCATGTGGGAGGGGGTGCAACTGTCTTACGGACACCAGACACCGCCCCTGCACGGCTGCACCGTGCACAGTACACGTGTCACATGTATCCCCTGTTGCCATGTGTGTATGCATTGCTACGTTGTGACATGTGTGTCAACATGCATGGAACATGGACTGTGGTTTGGTATCACAGCTGTCACAGGCAAACTGTACAAGGGTATGTGTCCCTGTGAACACCGCCACACCCTGTAGGGGGTGCATACCACAAACATGTGTCCGCCTTCCCTCCGTGTGTGTATTACCGCGTACGCCTGTGTCATGCATGTGGTCCATCACAGGCCTCGTATGTGTCCTGCGTGCAGTCCATGCACACAGCCTGGAAACCACATATGTGACATATCCGGACATTGTTTCACTGTGGTACAGCTGCAGTCATGTGTCATACCTGTGTCAGGCCCGTGGCATGTGTGGATCACGCCTGTCCGTGTATACCGGTACGGGTGGACTACATCACACCTGTGGGATCACTGATAGTACATGTGTACTCTGCACGACGTACACCACCACATAGTCTTCTGGACATATGTCACATGCAGTTTCGGGACCGTGAGGCATACTGCTGCACCGATAACAAGGTGCTGGCATAGCAGCTACAGTGTTCACTTCGGTGTGTACATGTTCAGCCTGCACCCATGGCGCCTGTGCTGTCATCTGTGTGTGTACGTGTGACTGCATGTGTGTCCACCCCTGCGCGTGTATGCGGGTTTGCCTGTCCGTGACTTGCGGTGTGTGCACTCCGTCTGCATGCCGGACGGCGCACATACCACGTGTGTGAGCATGGCCGGGTCGCTGTTGTGTGGCTGGACACACACGACGGTCCACAGTCTGCCTCCCATGCCATCGCCCCATGTGTATGCATGTCTGCTCTGTGCCGATTCTAAGTGTCTGAGCATGCCCAGTAAGCAGCTGTGTAGATGGACACACAGTACAGTGCACACCGGCCTGACTGCATTGATACCCGGGTGCATGCCTGTTTCCCTTCGCAACTGCCACGTCTGTGGCATGGCCGGGTTGCTGTTGTGTGGCTGGACACACACGACGGTCCACAGTCTGCCTCCCATGCCGTCGCCCCATGTGTATGCATGTCTGCTCTGTGCCGATTCTAAGTGTCTGAGCATGCCCAGTAAGCAGCTGTGTAGATGGACACACAGTACAGTGCACACCGCGCCCGACTGCATTGATACCCCGGGTGCATGCCTGTTTCCCCTTCGCAACTGCCACGTCTGTGGCATGGCCGGGTTGCTGTTGTGTGGCTGGACACACACGACGGTCCACAGTCTGCCACCCATGCCGTCGCACCATGTGTATGCATGTCTGCTCTGTGCCGAGTCTAAGTGTCTGAGCATGCCCAGTAAGCAGCTGTGTAGATGGACACACAGTACAGTGCACACCGCGCCCGACTGCGTTGATACCCCGTGAGCATGTCTGTCTCCCCTTTGCAACCGCTAGGTGTGAGAGGCATGGCCAGTACACCTGCCGGGGGTACACACGACAGTCGGCACCGATGTCTGCTACTAGGCGTGTAGCCATGGCCAATGACATCCTGCATAGCCATGGTGACCATCCAGGTGACTCATATGTGGCTGTCATGCCACATTGGCTGCCTACATCCTGCACGCCGGATGCCCTCTCATAGGGTATACTGTCATGTGGTGCATCCCGTATTCATGTCGTGATGTACTGCTCAGTAGTTATTTGGTATTCCCGACTGCAGCACTACCGTGTTACTGTACGGCCACCTTGGGATGGTAACAGGCTGTGTGACTGCGCACTCTGTCTTCATTCCCTATCGGACGCATTGCCTCTGCAGATGATACCACCCACCTAGGGGTATGCCTCCTGACAGTGCTGTGCTCAGTAATCCCGGTAGCGTTCTGTAAATGCTTCATGCTGTAGTGAGTTCATGTAGGTAGGCGTAGGTTCGACTCTCGGCCCTTCCCTGTGTGTGTGTGTGTGTGTGTGTGTGTGTGTGTGTGTGTGTGTGTGTGTGTTTCCAGCTGCCTCTGCAGATGAACATGCTTTTAGACGCTTCGCAACACATACCTTGGCTATTGCCAGCTATTCTCTTACGGGTGATGTCACCCGCCTAGAAATATGCCTCTGACAGCGTTGTGCTCAGTAATCTCGGTAGCGTTCTGTAAATGCTTCATGCTGTAGTGAGTTCATGTAGGTAGGCGTAGGTTCGACTCTCGGCCCTTCCCTGTGTGTGTGTGTGTGTGTGTTTCCAGCTGCCTCTGCAGATGAACATGCTTTTAGACGCTGCGCAACACATACCTTGGCTATTGCCAGCTATTCTCTTACGGGTGATGTCACCCGCCTAGAAGTATGCCTCTGACAGCGCTGTGCTCAGTAATCTCGGTAGCGCGTTCTGTAAATGCTTCATGCTGTAGTGAGTTCATGTAGGTAGGCGTAGGTTCGACTCTCGGCCCTTCCCTGTGTGTGTGTGTGTGTGTGTGTGTGTGTGTGTGTTTCCAGCTGCCTCTGCAGATGAACATGCTTTTAGACGCTTCGCAACACATACCTTGGCTATTGCCAGCTATTCTCTTACGGGTGATGTCACCCGCCTAGAAATATGCCTCTGACAGCGTTGTGCTCAGTAATCTCGGTAGCGCGTTCTGTAAATGCTTCATGCTGTAGTGAGTTCATGTAGGTAGGCGTAGGTTCGACTCTCGGCCCTTCCCTGTGTGTGTGTGTGTGTGTGTGTGTGTGTGTGTGTGTGTGTTTCCAGCTGCCTCTGCAGATGAACATGCTTTTAGACGCTTCGCAACACATACCTTGGCTATTGCCAGCTATTCTCTTACGGGTGATGTCACCCGCCTAGAAATATGCCTCTGACAGCGCTGTGCTCAGTAATCTCGGTAGCGTTCTGTAAATGCTTCATGCTGTAGTGAGTTCATGTAGGTAGGCGTAGGTTCGACTCTCGGCCCTTCCCTGTGTGTGTGTGTGTGTGTGTGTGTGTGTGTGTGTGTGTGTGTGTGTGTGTGTTTCCAGCTGCCTCTGCAGATGAACATGCTTTTAGACGCTTCGCAACACATACCTTGGCTATTGCCAGCTATTCTCTTACGGGTGATGTCACCCGCCTAGAAATATGCCTCTGACAGCGTTGTGCTCAGTAATCTCGGTAGCGCATTCTGTAAATGCTTCATGCTGTAGTGAGTTCATGTAGGTAGGCGTAGGTTCGACTCTCGGCCCTTCCCTGTGTGTGTGTGTGTGTGTGTGTGTGTGTGTGTGTGTGTTTCCAGCTGCCTCTGCAGATGAACATGCTTTAGACGCCGCAACACATACCTTGGCTATTGCCAGCTATTCTCTTACGGGTGATGTCACCCGCCTAGAAGTATGCCTCTGACAGCGTTGTGCTCAGTAATCTCGGTAGCGCGTTCTGTAAATGCTTCATGCTGTAGTGAGTTCATGTAGGTAGGCGTAGGTTCGACTCTTGGCCCTTCCCTGTGTGTGTGTGTGTGTGTGTTTCCAGCTGCCTCTGCAGATGAACAAGCTATTAGACGCTTCGCAACACATACCTTGGCTATCAGCGGCCATTCCTTTACGGATGTTGTCACCCACCTGTACATGTGCCTCTGATGGTGGTGTGTTCGGTGGTCCACGTAGCGCATTCCATACCTGTGTCATACGTTTGTGCGGTTGGGTATGTGGGGGTGTGGTCAATCACCATGCCTGCCACATGTGTGTGTGTGTCCATGCTCCCAGCTGCATGGGTTCATAGGGTATGGCTTTGAGGTTTACGCAGAACACTCATATCCTGCCGCCATCCCTGTGTTTGTGGATGGCGGGACGCAGCTCGTGTACTGCTTGTGTGCCTGTTGTGGTCGGCGACCTCCGTAGCGTGTTCTCCACGTGCACCCTGCTATGGTGTGGTGGGGTGGTGCTGTGTACATTACACTCACGGGCCTGCCAGATGTGTCCATCTGTATCTCTGTCTTTGTATATCTACGTACCTATGTTGTGCCCGTACTGCTGCTCTAGCATGGACAGCTGTCTTTCCCATGTATCGCATATTTGCACGGCTGACACATATAACTGTGGTACGTTGCATATCCACTCATTGTCCATGCACCGTCCGTATTCCAGAACACCCTAAAGACATCTGCTGGATATCGTGGCAGACAGCTATCCTTGCTGTCCTGACACTGTACCTGTACACGCCATACACCTTGTGTGTACTTGCCTATTTATGGTGTGTGTATGTCTACCTGTGCTGTATGCATGGCCGTGTGTGTGTCCCGCTATAGCCATCTGTGCAGGTGTCGCCACTATGGGTAATCCTTGTGGACCGCTGTTTCATGTGCACGTCTGCACATACCTGCAGACCGTACTACCCCTCCAACGGCAGCGGCCTTAGATCGACTGCTGCCCTAGGCTGTAGGGCTCCATGGCGCCCACCACCACAACACATGGTGCCCCCATCTTGGTATACCTACATGACACACCTACTAGACAGGTGGCCCTACTAGTGCGGCGCCCTGGGCAGCCGCAGGATTGGCGTATGCCTACGGCCGGCTATGGGCACATCACAAGGCATACGTCTACATTCGGTGTTTTACGACGTCTAGGTTATAATACCAGAGGGGGGACCTCATCAGCTATGCTATAGAATGCGGATTTAGATGGATTAGTAGGTGGAGGGTTGGCCACACACCAGGGCTGACCGATGGAACACTGATGAGGCCTCTTTTGAGAAGCAGGTGGAGCAAACCCCCGTAACGGGAATGTAGTTTAGGTACAGATGTAGAGTTAACACACATTTGTCCACTCTTTCAGTTCTGTACCGCTGTATTACAGTGATATGCTATGCATATCTTCCATATACATTGTTAGATCTTTGATTGATGAGTATTCGGCATAGTACAATATCATATAATACATGTGTTAATAGGATGCTTTCTGAGATGTTAACATATGTGTGTGTGGTTAACATTGCGTCTGTGCTTTCTATGCTGTGGTTACATGTTCATTGTTTGCATAGAAAGTAACAAATGGAAGTGTAAGGGGGGGATATTTAAAGCCTGGATGCTTCCATGTTATGTGTAAGTCTCACGGAGCCTACGGGTGATAAGCTTACATGTCTATGAAGTAACCTTTGGATACCATATGTGACCTGTCGTGGACAAAATGTCTACGTTGACTGTTTCATCTACCTATGTGTGACTTGGTTTGTGTGCCATAAGGTGCCAGCGGGTCTTTGATGTTGATTAGGTGTATTCCATGGTCAATTGACATTAATCCTATTAATTCACTGAAGGATGTTCTTCATTGGTGGGAACGCCATAGTTTGACCATCGTATGGCTTTCCTAGCTGACGTTGATATTGTGCCATTGGTATGTGTTCCACAGGTCACCCATTTGTTCCGCGGTATGGAAGCGTGTGATCCCCATTTTGGTGCTGGCAGATTGAGTGCTGTGTATGCCGGTATTCGCACAGCGGTCTGGCTTTGTATGGGGAGTGTCTACTGTAGTCCCTATCTGTATTTCCTGTGTTATGCCTCACTGCAGCTGTGTGGTTACACCAGGTTCGCAGTTATGGGTGCCATCTTGGTCCTACGCTTGTCCATCCCTAGCGATTGCCTACTGGACACTGGTATGGAGCAGTACACATTTCACACCTGCATTTAGCATTAGCCGGTGGATGCTTTGCACAATCAGTGGGGAGTAAGGCACGTGCTACTCCCACATCCCTCCCACGGTGCGGGACAACGTATTATCTGCCAAACAACACCGAGCCCCGTTTCTGCATACCCAGGATCCCATGGCTGCAACCCTCGACGGTACCCATTACACATCCGGCATGCATGCGGGAATGGGATGTGGACGCACCTCTATGGACTCTACAATCTGGGAATATCTGTTCATATGTCCTGCATTCCGTGGACAGTTGTCATCAACCCTGAACACGCTGGGGGTGCATATGTCTGGCTGTACCGTAGTCACGGCTGTCAGTTCTTCTGGGTCTCTCGATCGCAGCTGGTTGACATTGCGTACGGATGAATCTCTGGGGTCCTACTATGAACACCATTGTGCATATGTACAGTGTAGACCTTGTTGGACTGTGTCCATCTGGCTAGTGGGTTTGACTGCTGCTGTATGTTCCCCAATCGCGGATGTCTGCTTGCTACCCATATTATGTAGTGCTACGTTAACCAGGTTATTCTAAACTGAAACCGGATGGTGTAAATCCAATGATGCAGGCTAGGAGATGCTTTAAGTAATCCTCAAATGTCCCATTAGGATATGTCCGCCACTGTATTGTCAAACTGACACAACCAAAACATGTAGATCCTATTAATTCATTGAAGGATGTTCTTTATAAGCGTGAACGCCATAGTCTGAGGATCCTATGACTTTCCTAGTTGACGTTGTTGGTGTGCCATTAGTATGTGTTCCGCAGGTCGCCCATTTGTTCTGCGGTATGGAAGCAAGTGATCCCCATTCTCTTTCTGGCAGATTGACTGCTGTATGCGCGGTATTCGCACGGCGGTCTGACTTTGTATGTGGAGTCTCTACTGTAGTCCCTATCTGTATTCCCTGTGTTTTGCCTTACTACAGCTGTGTGATTCCACCAGGTTTGCAGTTATGGGTGCCATCTTGGTCGTACGTTTGTCCATCCATGGGAACTGCCTAATGGACACTGGTATAGGGCTGTACACATTTCACAGCTGCATTTAGCATTCTCCGGTGGATGAATTGCATTATTAGTGCGGAGTAACGCATATGCCATACCCACATCCCTCACACGGGGCGGGACAACGGATCATCTGCCAATCAACACCGAGACCCATTTCTGCATACCCACGATCCCATGGCTGCAACCCTCGACAGTACCCATTGCACATCCTCCATGTGCGGGAATGGGATGTGGACGCACTTCTATGGACTGGACAATCTGGGGATTTCTGTGCATATCACCTGCATTTCATGGACAGTTGTCATCAACCTTGAACACGCTGGTGGTGCATATATGTAGCTGTGCCGTAGTCACGGCTGTCACTTCATCTGGGTCTCCCGATCGCAGCAGGTTGACATTGCATACGGATAAATTTTG
The DNA here is from genome assembly GCF_019279795.1 of Protopterus annectens. Taxonomy (NCBI): domain Eukaryota; kingdom Metazoa; phylum Chordata; order Ceratodontiformes; family Protopteridae; genus Protopterus; species Protopterus annectens. The sequence continues at coordinate 1,226,682,198 of NC_056726.1, read as the reverse complement.
GGTCCTACAATGGACACCAATGTGCATATGTAAAGTGTAGAACTTATTGGACTGTGTCCATCTGGCCAGTGGGTTTGACTGCTGCTGTATGTTCAGCAATCACGGATGTCTGTTTGAGTACCCATATTATGTAGTGCTATGTAAACCGGGTTTTCGCCACTGAACCCAAATGGTGTAATTCCAATGATGCAGGCTAACAATTGCTTTAAGTAATCCGCAGATATCCCATTAGGACATTCCGCCTCTGTATTGTCAAATTAACACGAACAAAACATGTTGATCCTTTTAATTCATTGAAGAATATTCTTTATATGTGCCGACGCCATAGCTTAACCATCCTATAACCTTCCTAGTTGACGTTGTTGGTGTGCCATTAGTATGTGTTCCGCAGGTCGCCCATTTGTTCCGCGGTATGGAAGCGAGTGATCCCCATTCTCTTGCTGGCAGATTGAGTGCTGCGTACGCCCGGTATTCACGGCGGTCTGACTTTGTATGTGGAGTCTCTACTGTAGTCCCTATCTGTATTCCTGTGTTATGCCTTACTACAGCTGTGTGATTCCACCAGGTTTGCAGTTATGGGTGCCATCTTGGCGTACGTTTGTCCATCCATGGGAACTGCCTAATGGACACTGGTATAGGGCTGTACACATTTCACAGCTGCATTTAGCATTCTCCGGTGGATGATTTGCATTATTAGTGCGGAGTAACGCATATGCCATACCCACATCCCTCACACGCGGGACAACGGATCATCTGCCAATCAACTCCGACACCCATTTCTGCATACCCACGATCCCATGGCTGCAACCCTCGACAGTACCCATTGCACATCCTCCATGTGTGCGGGAATGGGATGTGGACGCACATCTATGGACTCGACAATCTGGGGATTTCTGTGCATATGTCCTGCATTTCATGGACAGTTGTCATCAACCTTGAACACGCTGGTGGTGCATATATGTAGCTGTGCCGTAGTCACGGCTGTCACTTCATCTGGGTCTCTCGATCGCAGCCGGTTGACATTGCATACGGATAAATTTTTGGGTCCTACAATGGACACCAATGTGCATATGTAAAGTGTAGAACATGTTGGACTGTGTCCATCTGGCCAGTGGTTGTGACCGCTGCTGTATGTTCCCCAATCGCGGATGTGTGTTTGACTACACATATTATGTTGTGCTACGAAACCCATGTTTTACTACGATTAACCCAAATGGTATTAATGTAATGCTGCAGGTTGGCAACTGCTTTAAGTAATCCTCAGAAGGCCCAGTAGGACATATACGCCACTGTATTGTCAATATAACACAGCCAGAACATGTAGACCCTATTGATTCATTGAAGGATGTTCTTTATAAGTGGGAACGCCAGTGTTTAAACATCCTATGACCTTCCTAGTTGACGTTGTTGGTGTGCCATTGGTATGTGTTCCACTGGTCGCCCATTTGTTCCGCAGTATGGCAGCGAGTAATCCCCATGTTGTTGCTGGCAGATTGAGTGCTGTGTATGCTGGTATTCGCACGGCGGTCTGGATTTCTATGGGGAGTGTCTACTGTAGTTGCCATCTGCATTTCCTGTGTTATGCCTTACTGCAGCTGTGTAATTCCACCGGGCTTGCAGGTATGGGTGCCATCCTGGTCGTAGGCTTGTCCATCCATGGGGATTGCCTACTGGACACTGTTATGGCCTGTACACATTCCACACCTGCATTTAGCATTATCCGGTGGATGCTTTGCATTATTAGTGGGGAGTAGGTCATGTGCTACACCCACATCCCTCCACGGGCGGGACAACGGATTATCTGCCAAACAACACCGAGCCCCATTTCTGCATACCCAAGATCCCATGGCTGCAACCCTCGACAGTACCCATTACACATCCTTCATGTGTGCGGGACTGGGATGTGGACGCACATGTATGGACACGTCGATCTGGGGATTTCTGTTCATATGTCCTGCATTTCATGGACACCTGTCATCAACCTTAAACACGCTGGTGGTGCATATGTCTAACTGTGCCGTAGTCACGGCTATCACATCATCTGGTGGTCGGAACGGCTGGATGGAGTTCTGTTAGAAGGTATTTTTGGGTCCTACAATGGACACAAATGTGCATATGTAAAGTTAGATGTTGCTGGACTGTGTCCAACTGGCCAGTGGTTTTGACTGCTGCTGTATGTTCCCCAATCGCGGATGTCTGTTTGACTACCCATTCTACGTGGTGCTACGTAAACCAGGTGTTTTAGAACTGTGAACAAATGGTGTACATCCAGAGATGCAGGTTAGCAACTGCTTTAAATAAACCTCAGGCGTCCCAATAGGACATATCCGTCACTGTATTTTCAACATAACACCACAGAACATGTTGATCCCTATGTATTCATTGAAGCATGTTTTCTTTATAGGTGCGAACACGATAGTTTACATATCCTAGTTGCCGTTGTTGGTGTGCCATTAGTATGTGTTCCACAGGTCGCCCATCTGTTCCGCAGTATGGTAGCGAGTGCTCCCCATTTTGTTGCTGGCAGATTGAGTGCTGTGTATGCCGGTGTTCGCACGGCGGTCCAACTTTGTATGGGGAATGTCAACTGTAGTCCCTATGTGTATTTCCTGTGTTATGCCTTACTGCGGCAGTGTAATTCCACCGGGTTTGCAGTTATGGGTGCCATCTTGGTCGTACGCTTGTCCATCCATGAGAATTGCCTACTGGACACTGGTATAGGGCTGTACACATTTCACACCTGCATTTAGCATTCTCCGGTGGATGCTTTGCATTATTAGTGGGGAGTAAGGCAGGTGCTACGCCCACATCCCTCCCACGGGCGGGACAACGGATTATCTGCCAAACAACACCGAGCCCCATTTCTGCATACCCAAGATCCCATGGCTGCAACCCTCGACAGTACCCATTACACATCCTTCATGTGTGCGGGACTGGGATGTGGACGCACATGTATGGACACGTCGATCTGGGGATTTCTGTTCATATGTCCTGCATTTCATGGACACCTGTCATCAACCTTAAACACGCTGGTGGTGCATATGTCTAACTGTGCCATAGTCACGGCTATCGCATCATCTGTTGTTCGGAAACGGCTGGATGGAGTTCTGTTAGAAGGTATTTTTGGGTCCTACAATGGACACCAATGTGCATATGTAAAGTTAGATGTTGCTGGACTGTGTCCAACTGGCCAGTGGTTTTGACTGCTGCTGTATGTTCCCCAATCGCGGATGTCTGTTTGACTACCCATTCTACGTGGTGCTACGTAACCAGGTGTTTTAGAACTGTGAACAAATGGTGTACATCCAAAGATGCAGGTTAGCAACTGCTTTAAATAAACCTCAGACGTCCCAATAGGACATATCCGTCACTGTATTTTCAACATAACACCACCAGAACATGTTGATCCCCTATGTATTCATTGAAGCATGTTTTCTTTATAGGTGGGAATGCCATAGTTTACATAACCTAGTTGACGTTGTTGGTGTGCCATTAGTATGTGTTCCACAGGTCGCCCATCTGTTCCGCAGTATGGTAGCGAGTGCTCCCCATTTTGTTGCTGGCAGATTGAGTGCTGTGTGCGCCGCTGTTCACGGCGGTCCAACTTTGTATGGGGAATGTCAACTGTAGTCCCTATGTGTATTTCCTGTGTTATGCCTTACTGCGGCTGTGTAATTCCACCGGGTTTGCAGTTATGGGTGCCATCTTGGTCGTACGCTTGTCCATCCATGAGAATTGCCTACTGGACACTGGTATAGGGCTGTACACATTTCACACCTGCATTTAGCATTCTCCGGTGGATGCTTTGCATTATTAGTGGGGAGTAAGGCAGGTGCTACGCCCACATCCCTCCCACAGGGCGGGACAACGGATTATCTGCCAAACGACACCGAGCCCTGTTTCTACATACCCAGGATCCCTTGGCTGCAACAGTCGACAGTACCCATTACACATCCTTCATGTGTGCGGGACTGGGATGTGGACGCACTTCTATGGACTCGAACTCTGGGGATTTCTGTGCATATGTGCTGCATTTCATGGACAGCTATCATCAACATTGAACACGCTTGCGGTGCATATGTCTAGCTGTGCCGTGGTCACGACTGTCGGTTCTCATGGTTGGGCGGTGAAGGCTGGCACGCATACCGTACGGGAAAATTTTTGGTCCTACAATGGACACCAATGTGCATATGTAAAGTGTAGAGCTTGTCGGACTGTGTCCATGTGGCCAGTGGTTTTGACTGCTGCTGTGTGTTCACCAATCGCGGATGTCTGCTTGACTACCCATAGTGTGTAGTGCTACGGAAACCATGTTTTCCAAAACCAGAACCAAATGGTGTACATCCAATGATGCAGGTTAACAACCGCTTTAATTAATCCCCAGAGGTCCCAGTAGGGAAGTATCGCCACTTTATTGTCGGAATGACACCTCCATACCAGGTAAATCACGGGCACTTTGGCCCGGTCTTACCGGCCATTTGCAAGTGTAATTAGCAGACACGTGTCAATACATGTATAATAATACATATTGTAATACCGACGTTAATCTATGTTATTTGGACAATGGCTTCTGCTATTGACATACGTTGCTGTGGGTGTTGCCGGTTACCATACACATGGCTTTCTCAAAGGCCGAATTCACAATTCTGAACACTACTGTGGTCTCCTTTAAGGACCCTGAGCCAGTGGTCAACAGTACTGCAGCCACTGCATCACTTACATATGCCTTCTACCGGTACCTACAGGACTGCATGGATCAGGCATTCCCTTACCCAACTGTGGTTCATTGTACCAATGCCAAGCATCCAGTGTGGTGTACCCCAGCCATACACAAGCTGTACAACGAGAGGAGGTGGCTACTACAAGGCAGAGCAGACACCTTGTGAGGTATGACACCCTTGCTCATTATATGTGTAGAGCTACAGGCTGTCATGACATGGTCCGAGGCAGGTTCCACAGATATATCTCCATGGACTCGGCAGACAATCATACAGCCTTCATTTGCTATGCTGGACACCTGGGAGGTAACTCACACATATGCTCTGACTGGGTTCACAATGATGTGGAGTTTACTGAACATACACACATTGCCAACATACGGGCTGACAGGTTCGGTGAAGACATCTCCACCCCTCCCCCCACATGGAGAGATGTCTGTACCAGCGGTTTGTGGTCCCCGAATGTTCTGTAACGCACGAGTGGGACAAGCTCTCTCCAGGGTAGTGAACATAGCATCCATGGGACCAGCTGGTGTCCCGACTGTGTACTCCGCGATCTCATTGAGGAATTAGACCCACAGTTAGGACAGCTGTTTATTCTTAGCCTCACCTCGGGTACCCAAGTTGTGTCGCACGGGCGACTGTGGTCCCACTTCACAGGGCCAGTGCCTCCACTGACCCTGGTTATTACTGTCCCATTACCATGAGAAGACTTATCTGCAAACACATGGGGAGGATCATACTGCGCCCATAGATGACGACATAGGGGACCTGCATACTTTGCATCCAACCCAGTTTGGCTTGGTCAGGGGCGGTTCATGCGTTTAAATCCTGGTTGACATTTTAGGGACAGTCACCAAGGCCATTGATGGGGTCTTGCAGTCCATACAGCCTACCTCGACCTGGCAAAGGCCTTCAACACAATACCCCCTCGGGTATCATTGATAAACCCATCGGCTTGGATGTGAACACGTACATCGCAGGATGGGTTGCAAACTGGCTAGGTGACACGACCCACGCGGTCATAGTTGCTGGCAGCATGTCGGACTTACTGCCTGTCACAGGCGGTGTCCCACGGGGCTCTGCCCTGGGTCCACTCTTTTTCTACATCTACATTTCCACAGTACAAGCACACACAGGGGTGTTATGGCTGACATTGTTTGTAGATGACTGCGAACCGGGTGCCATAGTGGGACGGACATCTGACACAGATATCCTTCAAAGGGGCCTCCCAGATATGTATATCTGCTGTCAGGGACATGGCCTACAGCTAAATGCCAGGTAATGCATAGTCATACCCGTCGAGAAGAACGAGGTCACCCCTGTCCGGCATATGGGTGGCAGTCCACTGAGCACGGGGTAATTACCAGGGATCTGGGGACCCAGGTTGTCGGTCACCATTCGTTCGACACACACGTTGCTATCGTGGTTCGGTAGAACTTCTACATTGCCCACCTGATCGTGCAGGGATTCACATCTAGATCAGGGTAGGTCATCATCTCCTTGTACTCATTACGTGTTACACCTATGATTGAGTACATTGCCCCATTCGGAGGGTATCTGACCCGACACCTACAGCAGCTGGGAAGGCCCCATAGGTTAATCGTCAGACAGATGCAGGGTGTCAGGGATTTGTGTTATGCTGCCCCACTGTTAGGACTCCTGCTCCATTCAGTCACATACCTCTTGTTCGGTGTTGACCTGTGCCTGACATACGAGGCCATGTCGACCCATATTTGATGACTATGCTTCACCTACTGGATCTACATCCCTCGGAACCACAAGGGCAGGTGGCGTGAACCTTGACACGGTCATTAATAGGATGTGTTGGAGTGACACATACGTCACCCAGACACTCACTATGCTGTGGATCTACATCACAGTACATGTGAGGCAGAGAACCTTGCTAGCCTTGTTCGGGGGGATCTTGTCCGTTGGATGGGGGATTGCAGATATACCCCAGGGATTACATCATTGTCACTGCTTGACAGAGGTACAGCAATATAATAGGCATTTTATCTCCGGACCGGAGGGTTGGCAAAGGAATCCTAACTATGGCCTAGGGTTATGGCTGACCTTGGGTAGATAGCCTACTCTGTACCTATGGACCTATGAACCTATGTTCATAGTTTGTCCCATTTACACTTGTCTATCCCCTATCCTCTTTCTCATGTGTATATTTCTGTGGCACGTGATTGACCTCTGTATTACCTGCAGGTATGCTGTCTACAGTGCACATACGTCACGGTTGATTACAGTGTATCTGTGTCCCTACCTCTGTGATACTGAGGACTACCACACATCCTTCACAGCATTACATGCATATGTCCATTCTATTATTCTTTGGCCTATGGGGGGATGTTAAGGCAACGGTTACACGTGTCCCTGTTTGTGCGCGTCATGGTGGTCTTTGACCAGCCTCCGTTCTTGGTCGTGGGATGGACGGTAGTGTTGGTGTGTGTTTGGCATGTGTTTTCACTGCCGGTACATCTGTGGGAGGTGGGGTTGGCACATGTTCCTCTTTGCAGGGGCCCCATCCTGGAGTTTTGTGTCATGCATCTACACTTGGCACGTGCCATATGTCCTGTGCTATTCCCACAGTCGTGTATGCCTTCATGCATTACTACTGCGTGTTACTGGCTGTTTGTATGTGGTACACATGGCGATTGTGGTGGTTGGCTTGGCCTATTCCCATGCTATGACATACACATCTGTCAAATAAGTTGTTAAAATCAGACTGTAAAAATCATTAGGCTTTTCAAAATGACAGTCAATAACACAGGAAGCTCAAGTTCAAAACGTTTTACTAGTGTACACCAGGAGGCAAATAACTATGCAGTACAAGTATAGAGTTTTGTCTGACTCTATACAGGAAGCAACTTTGTTTATATTGTGTTTACAATCAGCTTTTGCCCACCTTACTGACGTGGTCAGTCACAGGGCATTTACATCACTATAGTCCACAATATTCTATTCATACGAAGGTGCTGAGGTAATGCTTTTTAAAAGTTTTCCCATGAGAATAACACAGCCTTGCAAGGCACCTGGTCAATTACAATGTCCTTCTGTAAATGTTGCTCTTTCAAGGTTCCAAGCCTGTTCGAATACAATAGTCAGTTCATTTCTTAATACGTTCCTTTGTCTCTCTGGTGAGCAGCTGTACTCTATCTTCGATAGAGCTCACAAGGCCATCCTCCTCAGTGGAAGGAAGAAAGATATACATGTACATACATTTATTTTTCTCTAACCCAGCAGATAATTAATGCTGAAAGACATAAGCCTGCTGAACTGGTTACTGCCAGGGTCAGAGTTCAATCACACTGCAGCTAAGCTTCAGGCAATTACATGCAAGATCATTTCTACTGCCATATTGTAAAATAGAATAAAATGCATTATATACTATTTGCTTCTAAACTAGCACTTCATATATGTTTAGATATATATTTTTCTAACATTCTCCCTCCTTTTAATGCTTTTTATTCTATCCAGAAACATAAACAACATTATTTCATTCCCTAGCCTCTTCCTCTCTGGAACTTTTAACTAGGCAAGTCATTTGTTTTACATTTCAGAAAGAATTTCATTTGGTATTAACAGATTCAACTCCAGGTCTTGATACATAGTCTCGGTTACAGATCGTCAACAAAGTCCCTAACTAATCCTTTCATACAAGGTATCCATAACAGACACATGCTCCCAATATGAGCAAAACAACACAAATGGCAATCAAGATATTCATTAGGATTGAACCCCATCCACAAAATAGATTCTGGAAAAAGTTTGTCAGTGGGTTTGGGCCTGGTTCCGCCATGGCTGATACCTGCTGTATTACCTCTAGGTGGTCGTTGATCTCGTGCTTATTATCTGGTATTTACGCACAGCATTCTTCTTTGATAAGCGCGCGCGTACCACCTCTCGCCGCCAGGGTGCAGTCAAGAGCCATTCGATTTTGTAGCACAACAGTTCTCATTGCATTCAGTTCATCAGTCACAAGTTCGAGAGCGGAAAAGTCGCATTGCTCATTACTTCGAGAGGTTTTGACAACTTCCTCAGTTCCCAGATTGATTTGACTGCTCCATAGGCTGGGATTATTCCAGCCCAGGATATAACACTGTCACTCAAGTCCATATGAGTCAATTTTCCTTTATCTCTTACGGATGAATGATCTTTCCAACCAGCTTCGATTTTACCCACTGGATTAGTAGGTTTCTCGACTGAGTTCCCAGTTCTTGAGCTATATCTCTTACATTTCGTATCTTACCCAGAGGCAATTCTGCAGTATGTCTTATGGCTGGAACCAGATAACCCAAAAACAACTGCGGACCAATTCTCAGGTAACCATTGATATGTTTTTTCCCACAAACAAAATAACAATTTTCTACTTTAGTACTGATGCGGGTTAACTCTGAATGAAACATTTTCCTGTCTATAACAGACAACTGTTTATACAATTCAGGATTTTTCTGCACATCTTTCAACGTTGTTCTCATTAAGCTTAAATACGACTCATAAATCGTGCTACAACTAGTACTCTGATCTTTGGCTTTTATATAACATTTGTAAGACACAGTTATGTTACAATTACTCCAACCAACTTGGAGTGTATCATTTTTATAAAAACAAACAATTCCTTTTTGTGTAACAGGTAAGTACAGTGCCACTTTGTCCTGTGATCTCACAGAACCTGTATCAAAACGTAGATTTTCACAAGTCTCATTTATCCCCAAGGGGACAGCAGACATCAAAAGTCCTCCATATGCTGTAGGTATGGCAGTACAAACCCAGCAATTTGAAATGTTCATAGTCTCTACATACACACGCTTCATGGCTAGGTATGTGTTAAAGTTGGGATGCCAATCTGTGGCCAGTTCATCACGTTTCATTATTTATATCTGTGTAGTTATATGCAGGAAAGATCCCAGCAAAGGAAAAGTCACCACAAACATGGTTAATAGGTGTATGATCAGTAGGACAGTAAACCAATGTCTTTGGGGTTGCTTTGTATTTTTATACACTCTGCCCCTGGTCATTCTGTCTCTGTGGTATATCGGCTACGAAATGTTTTTCAAACTGAATATTCTTTACCGGTTTGCAATGGGTCAGGTGAACCCAGGACGACCTCTCCGCAACCTTTACTGCAGTAGGCGTTGCCAACAGTACCTGGTACGGACCTTCCCACTTTGGACTCGTCCAGTTATTTGTTTGGATAACTTTCAACCACACCCAGGATCCTGGAGTCAGCACTGCGTCCGGCTTCGTTTGTTCTTTATCTGAAAAAGAGTTTAACTGCAAAACAGTCTTATTGGTTAACAATCCTTTCATATAACTGGCTAATGAGCCATCGACCTCCAGCTCTGCAGGCATGAGAGCTTTCCACTGTGGCACATAATATGCCCTTCCAAATACTACTTCAAAGGGGGTCAAACCCTTTACATTTGGAACTGTTCTCATGCTCAGCAATGCTAGAGGTAGACAGCAAATCCAATTCTTCTGAGTCTCACTCATCAACTTCCTCAACTTATTTTTCAAAATCCCATTGTACCTCTCCACCAGTCCTGCTGACTGTGGGTGGTAAGCGCAATGATTCTTCAAGGAAATCCCAAAGAATCTCCCAGGTTGCTGGATTGTCTGGTTCACAAAATGTGTTCCATTGTCACTATAGATTCTTTCCGGTATGCCAGATCTAGGAATTATTTCTTTTACTAGGGCCTTTGCCGCTGTTGCTGCATCCAGATTCCTGGTTGGAAAAGCTTCTACCCATTTTGAAAACATATCTATAATCACTAAACAGTATTTCTTCCCTTCACATTTATTCAGCTCTATAAAATCCATACAAATAGTATGGAACGGATATGGTGGTGTAGGAAACTCCCTCGGTTGGAATGCTCCCTGTGCATGATGTTTACTGCAAATATGACACGCTGCACAAAATGTTTGTGTGTAGTTAAGTAATTCCGTATGTTTGGAATATTCTGTTAACTAACTGTACCATCCCCCCTGTTGAGACATGGCTCTGCCCATGGCTCAACAAAGCCGCATATCTAAATAAATTAGACGGTAATATTGGCTTTTTCTCTTTGGAGATGTACAGTCCGTCTTCAAGGATTGCTCCTCGTCTTACCCACTTCTGTTTTTCTGCTTTCGTAGTTAATGTTTGCATTGTTTTTAACATTTCTAAATCTAAAATCTCTGAGGGTTGTAATTCCTCATTCAAAAAGAAAGTTTCTGAGTGTGAGGCTGCTTGTTTTGCAGCTGCATCAGCTCGTGCATTACCTTTCGAAATCTTATCCTGTTGCTTTGTATGAGCTGCACATTTACAAATAGCTACTTTAGTAGGTAACTGAATGGAATCTAATAAATTCAAGATTAATTGCACATGATTAATCGGTTTACCAGTGGATGTTATCATTCCCCTATTCTTCCACTGCTGCACAAAAACATGCACTGTAGAGAAAGCATACTGACTATCAGTATATATGTCCACACATCTGTTTTTCGCTAGAGTGCAAGCACGTGTTAAAGCTATCAATTCTGCTGCTTGAGCAGACAAGTTATGCTGCAGGGGTTGGGCTTCTACAATCTCAATATCAGTAACTACTGCATAACCTACTAGATTCTTTCCTGTAGGACCCTTTCTACATGATCCGTCCACATAAAATGTCACCTCTGCATCATCTAAGGGTATATCAGTAAGATCCTGTCTGGGTAAAGTTATTTGCTCCATTTCCTGTAGGCAACTGTGTGGTGTGCCATCCACAGGAGTCGGAAGTAACGTTGATGGATTTAATGTTGTACAACGTTCAATCACCATATGAGGTTGACTCAGGAGTATGGTCATACAAGAAAGATGTCTAGCACGGGACAGGAATGCTATTTTCTCTTGCAGCTAAATTATCGCAACTGCATGAGGCACTCTCAAAGTGAGAGGGTGGAATAATACCATTGATGCGAAGCCTGTACTGCCATAGCAGCTGCAACAACTGCCTGTACACAATGTGGCAATGACCGTGCCACTGGGTCCAACTGCGATGAGTAGTAAGCTATGGGGCGTTGCTTACTTCCATGCTGTTGCGTCAAGACTGACGTCATATATCCCTGCTTACAATCTACAGTCTGAAAACATCTCTTATGATAATTCGGGAGCCCTAAAACTGATGATGAAGCTATCAATCGTTTTAGTCTGCAGAAAGCTGTTTCTGCTACTGGAGTCCAATGTAGTATATCTTGTGCTGCCATAGGTGTATTAAAGATTAAAGCAGCCAATAGAGCCGATTCCAAAGCATAGTTTGGTATCCAGCTTCGACAAAAGTTAGTCGTCCCCAGGAAGGACATCATTTCCTTCTTGGTAGTTGGCTTGGGTGCTTGTAAAATTGCTGCCTTCCTATCTTCATCTAATGTTCTACCCTCCTTGGATACCACATATCCCAGGTACTTGACCTGTATTCTCCAAAGTTGCAATTTATGCTTGTTTACTTTATGTCCCTGTTCTGCTAAATATTTCAATAATGCTATTGTATCTTCCCTACATTGCTGCTGGGTAGGGGCCGCAAGCAGGATGTCATCCACATAAAGTAGAACTTGACTGCCCCGGGTGGAGTAAACCCCGCCAGGTTGCTAGCCATCTCCTGTGCAAATATTGTTGGACTTTCACAGTATCCCTGCGGTAGCCGAGTATAGGTGTATCTGTTACCCTGAATGTAAAAGCAAACCAATACTGACTATCTGGATGTATAGGTATTGAAAAGAAAGCATTGCTTATATCTACCACGGTAAAATACTTCTGTTGCGGCTTCAAATCATTCAATAAAGTGTGTGGGTCTGGCACCGTAGGTGCCCTAGGTATTATTGCATGATTTACAGCTTGTAAATCCTGTACCATCCGCCATTCCCCGTTTGCTTTTCTAACAGGAAATAGAGGGGTATTGCATGGTGAATCTAAAGATTCTACCAGTATCCCTTTCTTGAGTAGTGCCGCTATGATAGGCTTGATTCCCTGCTCTGCATCCTTCCTCAAAGGGTATTGTTTCTTTTGCGGTCTAAATGCTGACTTCGGTGTAATGGTTACTGGACCTGCTGTCCGAATAAGCCCTACATCTGATTTCCCTGTTGACCAAAGAGTGCTTGGTATGTCACACAAGGCTCTCTCTTCTTCTTTTAACAAGAACACCAATCAGCTGTCCTCACTCTGCTGTAAGTGTACAGCTGGACGTGCTTGCGTTAGCCAATTTAATTTTTGCTTCTGTATTCCCTGTTCTGACAATTCTAAGTCGATTTGCCTTTCCCATCTTGTCACTTTTTCACCCAGGTCCACCCATCTGACATTTTTATGTTTGGTTACACTGACATGCGGTGGCCTGTTGGACTTATATAATCCCATGAATTCCTGAGGTAATGAACAACTCAGCACACTATTACCCTCAGTATCCCAGTACAAGGTTCGTAACACTAGTCTATTGGCAGGATGTCTGCACAATGTTTGCTCATATTCCTTATCAGGCCCTGGTGTGCTACAATAGTACAGAGTACAATGTAACAAATGCTGCTGATCAATGTGAAGGGAGCGTACCTTACTGATGGCTACGTTCATCAGTTCCTCAGTTACTGCCCCTGGACCAGTCGTGACTAGGTCCTGGCTGTACCAATAATAGGTTTCACCCTCCGATCGCACCACAAAAGTATCCATTTGCCTTTGTGCCTCCATACCCTTCATGGTAGGAACTACTGCTATGCCAAAGAGCTGCATAAGGTCTCTCCCCAGTAAATTTACTGGACATTTTGCAGAAAGTACTATTTTACTTCTCTGGGTCATACCTGAAACAGGGTCAGTTATTGCTATATCATGGGAAAGTGGTTCCCTGTATAGCTGCCCGTTTGCTGCTTTCACTAATATGTAGTCAGGTGATTCTGAGTGTTCCGGTAACTTTGAAGGGTGTATCAAAGTTCGTGATGCTCCTGAATCACACAGAAATCTCACTTCCTTCCCCTCCACCAGAAGTGTAACTTCCGGTTTTGTGTCCGCCAAATAGAGCTCCAAGCTCAACAAGGCTAATTCTAAAACTTCGTTTTCCTCATTTTCTACATCTGTTTGCACTTCCTTTATTCCTTCTACTGCGTTTACATTTTCTCCCTGCCCATTAGTCTCTCCTGATGACTGTTGAACGTTGTGACTGTCATATAGTCAATCCTCATCACTCCTATCCTTCCCTTCCGTAGACGTTTTTTTATTCAACCTGCAATCCCTTGCTAAATGTCCCCTCTTCCCGCACTTAAAGCACTCACCTTTTCTCTTTCTTTCCTCAAACACCTCCGAGTCTCTGTCAGAGCGTTTATTGCCCTGAGTGTTTCTCTTACCCTTTTTACCTGACTGTACTACAAAGACTTCTGCTCCGTCTTCAGCTGTGAAGACCTGCGTCTTCTTTTTCTTCTTACTGTTAAGATGTCTTTCAGCATGCCTAGCATACTCCAGTAAGGCTTGTAGCCTACTCGTTCGGTGATCTATCATATGCTTTGTAATAAAGCTACTGATAGGCCAATGCAACCTTTCAAAATGCATTTTCAACTGTTGTTCATATGAACTATCATTTTTCTGATTTTCAGGAATAGGCATACCACTATGGTTATTGAAACATTCTAATAATCTACCATAGTATCCATCTACAGTTTCATTATCTTGTTGTATGCACTGATTAATACAGGTCCAATCTGCTCTAGGTTTCCATTTTTCAGTAATTCGGTCCGTAAGACCCTTCAACGTGGTGTCTAATTCTGCGTCACTATGTAGGAGTGGTTTAAGTTGCGCGTCACGAGCATTCCAGACGCCACAAACCATGTGCCAGTCTGGACCTATAATTTGTCTAATCACCTTCTCTACTTCTTCCCCATTTAAGTGGTAACTCAATCGCATACCTTGTAAATGTTGTATAAACTTTTCATGATTACTTTGTGGATGGGGAATTCCCTCTGTAGCTTTCCGGATATCTTCCGGTGTCCACGGTCTATACACTAGGAGAGTTGGGTCCTGGCCTTCCTGTCCTGCCTGAGGGTTCGGTACTTCAATTAATTGACAGATTTCCTCACTCTCTTCTAGTGACTCTCTTCTTAGTTGAGTGTCCCTAGGTGTTTTACGTGTTCGGGATCTAGTTTCAATAGCTTCTCTTACAAATGGTTGTTGTAATACCTCTGTTGCCACAGGATAACGTGGGGGGGGACCAGCCTGCCCTCCCGCTTCATATCCTGGATGAGGTATCGGAGGGGGTGGAGGGGGAGGGGCCGTCGCTACTACTGTATTATTATCTTCTTTGTCTAAGAATAATGCTTTCGCATTTTTAGTCTTCTGTTCCCTTCGGTTCACTTCCTCAATCCACCTATGTGCTTGAGGAATACCCAACTGTCGCTGTTTTTTCGCCTGACCATCTGCGTCAGATTTTAACTGTTTCAAAAGTTTCACTAACGAAATTTTGTCTAATATACCATCAAAGTCATATTTATTAACCCATTTTGCAAAATATCTCACATTATCTGCTCTCTGCAATTGCATATACTTCGCATCATCCGTCAAGGGCGGATCTCGCGATCTCTTAGTGCACTGATTTCCCATGTCTTCAAAAAGACTGTTACGTAACCCTTCTCTCGTACCACGTGGTATCTCCTTCCCTGTATCCACTGTAGTGTCTAGAATGACTGTTTACTCTGCTCTGTGTTCCCCTGATCTATGACCAAATATACAGTACTTCAATTCATTCTCGACCTGCTATCACAAATCTTAACAACAACACAATGTAACCTGGTCCCTGATCTAAAACAAAGACAAAGAGGGAAACTCTCCTTACCTGAGCCTCCCGTTTATGACTGCACGTTTTCTTCTTGGGATCCAGTTTTCCGCTTTTCAGCCACAGATCAGAAAGTGGACAGCCTCTTTACACACAACAATTCAGTCGGAGGTCTTTTCACTCAAGAAGAACCATTTAGGCAACTTCTCCTGCGCAGATTTATTACCACCCATGCACTCTGACCTGTAGCTTACCAAGGGAATTCCGGCTAAGAAGGACCACAATGTCAAATAAGTTGTTAAAATCAGACTGTAAAAATCATTAGGCTTTTCTAAATGACAGTCAATAACACAGGAAGCTCAGGTTCAAAACGTTTTACTAGTGTACACCAGGAGGCAAAAAACTATACAGTACAAGTATAAGAGTTTTGTCTGACTCTATACAGGAAGCAATTTGTTTATATAGTGTTTACAATCAGCTTTTGCCCACCTTACTGACGTGGTCAGTCACAGGGCATTTCCATCACTATAGTCCACAATATTCTATTCATACGAAGGTGCTGAGGTAATGCTTTTTAAATGTTTTCCCATGAGAATAACACAGCCTTGCAAGGCACCTGGTCAATTACAGTGTCCTTCTGTAAATGTTGCTCTTTCAAGGTTCCTGGCCTGTTCGAATACAATAGTCAGTTCATTTCTTAATACGTTCCTTTGTCTCTCTGGTAAGGAGTTGTACTCTATCTTCGATAGAGCTCACAAGGCCATCCTCCTCAGTGGAAGGAAGAAAGATATACATGTACATACATTTATTTTTCTCTAACCCAGCAGATAATTAATGCTGAAAGACATAAGCCTGCTGAACTGGTTACTGCCAGGGTCAGAGTTCAATCACACTGCAGCTAAGCTTCAGGCAATTACATGCAAGATCATTTCTACTGCCATATTGTAAAATAGAATAAAATGCATTATATACTATTTGCTTCTAAACTAGCACTTCATATATGTTTATATATATATTTTTCTAACAACATCCGTCCGGGCATATGCATGTTATTCCGTCCTTTGCGTTGGCCGTCCGGCAACGCTACTCTCAACATGTGATGTCCCACCTTCCCCTTCTGTGCCTGTGGCGCCCTGTTAGGGCGTCCTGTTTGGTAGGCAGATGTTCCGCTATATGTGTTGTGTTTGACATGTCTGCATAGCTAATCATCGGTACGGTGGTTGAACATACTGCCTTGTCCAGATGTGTACAGTTATGTGCACCGTGGCGTGTGCACGCCTATGGGGTTTGGACGGGTCCATACCACATGCGGGATGTACACATTCTGCCGACACATTCACATGCAGCCATTTGCATATCTGTACCTGAGGTGGGTTGTTAACATGTGGGGTACATATTTGCCCGCGTGGCACTGCCTAAGACAATACTTCTTACCACATTTCAGGTATGCCCATTGTGTGTAGGTGTGTAGCTGCGCAAGGCTGCTAGCTGGGTTGGGTGCATGGTCGTACATGGGTGCGGGATACATGCTATGATGGGGCTATTGTGTATTACATTTGCATGCATGAGTTCTGCTTCTGGATATTACGCTTAGACATACGCCGTCCTGTGTATGCGACGAGCACGTTGCTGGGTGTGGTACATGTTGCTATGCACATGTTTGCCTGTGTTTAGGGTATCTTGTTTCCTTCTTGTTGTTATATCGACACGGCTACCCGGCTGTGTACTCTCACTACTGCTGGTGACCATTAGGGTTGCATCTTTGAAACATCAGATTTTGCAGGACAAGAAAGAACTTCACTTTTGCCAAAATAAAAGCTTATTCTTATAGCATTTGAGTTGCTTATTCTGTTTCTTATAACATATGTGTTTCAAATACAAAATAATTGTTTGATGCTACTATTAAGGTAAATAGGAAATATTTTTGTCCTAAAATCTCGGACACAACTGTCAAAAGGACTGTCCCTAGCAAAGTGGGACAGGTGGTAACCCTAGTGACCATGCCCATGTCGCTACTTCTATGTCGGTGCGGCGCGCTGACATGCTGCGGTACACCTTCACTGGGTATGCCCACTGACAGTGCATTGCGGGACGGACACGGTATTACGCGTATCCTTTGTTCCTTGGACGGGTACACTTAGGGCTTCATGGGTTGTGTTCGGTTCTCCATTTTGTTGGGATGGGTACTATGTTGCATACTCTGCGTACGTTTCATTCTCCATGGGCCCTGGCTGGTGCGGTTACTATTACGGGCGGCCTGTGGAAGTCAGCACTTTAGGTTGCTCATCGCCTGCCGGCTTAGCCACGCCTCCGGACGCATCCTACTTGGGCTCGCTCACGTGCCCTACGCACGTGTCTGTGGTTGCGGCGCGCACTCATTACTATGCATATGGCGCTGCTACGCCGACTATTCACTGCACCCCGGCGCAAGCCTTACACCGGCCTTGCGCCGAGCTTCATGAATCCCGGGGATTATGTTTCTAATACGACACCAGAAAAGAATTAAGTTTAACTCCTTTTGCACATCTATACTGACTCTCCTAGTATTAACTTCTGATAATGTGCACATTCCTTGAATTTGAACAAATCACAGAAAAATGGTCTACAAGTAAAAACTTGCATCCCCCATACCGACAACATACTTTTGATTGGAGACTGCTGCAACTGATGGTTCTGAAGTCAAAAAAGCTCTGCCAAAATATGTTTATTACAATTTATTTCAGTCTGTTCACAGAGCCTCAAGTAATTGTTACTGAGTCATACCTCAGATGATTAACTGGAATCAAAAGAATCACAAAAGTTGCTTTTTAAGAAAGAAAAATACCTTCGCCTATGACAAAGGCTGTTCCCTACACCCAAACAACACATAGAAAGCAGGTCTTTTGGAATCGGGCCCATGGTGGTACGTAAAAAAGGACATGGAAGTAGTCATTGTTTTTGTTTAATGAGGGAGTACAAGTAAAGTTTTCCAATATTTATTATAATGGAAATAAATCTTGTTTGCTATCCATTTGGAAAGAATGTGGTCAGTAACCATATCGCTTAACAATGGACTGGCAAAGAACATGAAAAAGAGGATTGTTCCTCCTAATTGACTTGCCTTGTTTTGTGCAAAATCTAAGCTGTAAGTGATTAGCCACACAAATGCAAAATCAAAACTGCCTGTGGTCAGCCACACCCTGAAGAAATCATTCTACATTAAGTTATAAATCCAAAGTAAAAAGAAAACTGAAGTTCGACCATTATGGTATATTAAATGCACAATAAATAGCAACTATATAAAAGGTAAAGCTTTCAAGCAATAAATGGCTCTTTTTCAATGCATCAAATTGTTGCAACTACAAACATCACATTTTAAAAGATACAGCAGCCAGTAAAATTATTCAGAAAGGATTGCATCATTAGATCATTCATATTTGATTAATTAGTTAATAACATTAAAATGCTCAGTAAATAAAACTTCTATCAGTTTTCTTATAACAGTACTACAAACTTCATACATTATATATTACATTACTTACATTTCAGAACATTATATATTACATTGTTTAGATTTTAAAATGGGTTTGATACTATTCATAGTGTTTAACCCAGGTAACATATCCACCCTGAAATAATTAATCCACGTGTATTCAGCAAGCTCTGTGATGTTTATATGATCACTATCACGTTTACTTGGCATAATTTTCTGCAATACTCTGAACTTAAAACTATGGCCATTCCCCTTTCAGAGATACATTTGAAAAGTGCATCAGTTTCTATAGACCTATGTATCTCTGATAAGTGTGAGCATATTCTGTCCTTTAATTTCTGGTTGGTCTGTCCTACATAGAAGTGGATACGGCAGACACAATTTACGAGGTATACCAGTATGACATGTCGCTGATACCGTAAATATAAAATTCTTCTTACTGACAGGGTGAATAAAATTAATATCCTGATTTACATATTTACAGTATATACAATTCAAAAACAGCACTGTACCAAACTTATTAAAAATATTTATTGTTTTGGGATTGCATAAATCTTTATAACATAACCGTTGTTTGAGATTTCTCTCTCTCTCTCTTATATACAAAATTAGGTGCATTACCTAGTAGTTTTTATATTTCATTATTTGATCTTAAAATAGCCCAATTTTTTAATGTTCTAAATGCTAATGTAATATATAAGGTATGAAGTTTGTAGTACTGTTATAAGAAAACTGATAGAAGTTTTATTTATTGGGCATTTTAATGTTATTTATTAACTAATTAATCAAATATTAAGGCTCCAGAGAGCACCCCAGCACTACCAGGCTACAACTCATACCATATATTTTGGCCACAGAACCTGGACCGAAATACAAAAGCCAGGGGCGTATACATATTCATCAAGGATATCCACACCTCCAGGTAGTTGGCACAGCATGATGCTTCAGAGATCATCCACGTGTAATAACGGGCAAAACTGCAATTCAAATTGTAGCTTGCTACAGATCACCCACCATGTCCCAGGACCCACATTCCACGTTTCTGAAAACACTGGGAAATATAAAGGTCCTACCAAACACCCTAATACTGGGTGATTTCAATTACCCAAGCATTAACTGGGAGAACTACTCAAATACTAACTCCCTTGCCCAACATTTCCTAGAATTTATAAACTCAAACACCCTGGATCAACTGGTCAACACTCCCATCAGAGGTGACAACATATTGGACCTGGTCATCACCAACATGGGCGACCGGAGGTCAACCCCTCGCTGGTTAGATCTGACCATAAACAAATCACTCTGGATATCCACATTCTGCCCCCAATCCCAGTCAAGAAAACCACCGTGAAAAACTTTTCAAGAGCAAACTTCACATTACTTAAGACCGAGGTGGAAAGTTTCAAAGCCCCCATACTAAAGGATAACACTGTCCAAGCTACAAAATCCTTTACTAATGCATTCTATGGGCACCTACAAGAATGCATGGATCGTGCTATCCTAAGCAAAACCAAAACTCGCTCCTCCAAGAAAAGGAAAAGTACAGTTGTGTACACTTACCATAAATGTAGATGTTCGAGTGTGTTCACTGTTGCAGTCATTACATTTGGGTAATCTGCTGGCAGGTTGCCCTCAGTCGGCCTGATTAACAAAGTCTTGGGTCCTGCGTCGGTTGCTGTCCCTTCTTCCATGAAGTCAGGAGTATAAGACATGCATCAACGCTATTTTCATATATATATATATATATATATATATATATATATATATATATATATATATATATATATATATATAAAATTTAGAACACAAACAATATACCTCCAATTAAAAGTAAATACGCCAAAAAGGCTTTTAAGCATATTAAAAGAAAGGAGAGGTATAGTAAGAGAAAAACGGGGCTGGAGGGTGGGTAACCAGGACTGCAACAGTGAATACACTCGAACATCAACATTTATGGTAAGTGTACACAACTGTACTATGTTCTTCGTGTTTCACTGTTGCAGTCATTATACTTGGGTAGATTCCCAAAGCTATGGTTGGGAGGATGGACTTATACAGAATTAGGAGCAGCTATAAGGCCCTGCAGGGCAGCAGTGGCAAAGCCAGCTCTGGATTTAGAGAAGACAGGTAAATGGTAATGTTTGGTGAACATATGAACTGAGCTCCAGGTAGCAGCTTGTAGAATGTCTCTGGTAGGAACCCCTCTGAGAAAGGCTGCAAAAGTAGATGCAGCCCTGGTGGAATGGGATCTGATCCCCCGGGGACAGGTTTACCATGGTGCATGTAGCAGAAATGAATACAATGGCTTATCCACTTGGAAATAGTCTGCTTTGAAGTAGCCTTTCCCTCTGCCCCTGCAGCAAATGCCACCAGTAGTTCAGATTTTCTTAGAGATTTTGTCCTGTTTAAGTAGAATCTTAGCTGTCTATGTACATCCAATGAATGCAGAATCCACTCCCCCTTGTTCTGCGGATTTGGGAAAAAAGTTGGCAGATGAATGGTCTGATTAAGAGCCACACTAGATACCACTTTAGGCATAAAGGATGGATTGGTCCTGAGGGCCACCCTGTCCGGGTAAAAGATAATGAAAGGCTCCACTGCCATGAGAGCCTGTAGTTCTGAAATCCTTCTAGCTGAAGTGACTGCTAAAAGGAAAGCTGCCTTCCAAAAGAGAAATTTTATGTTTGCAGTAGCAGCTGGTTCAAAAGGAGGTAGGGTGAGTTTCTCCAGCACAAAATTGAGGTCCCATGCAGGGGTTGGTGCTCTCCTGGGAGGTCTCAAATTATTGGCTCCTCTGAGGTACTGCTTTAGCAGAGGATGAGAAAAGAGAGGAGGCTCTGTGTTGTAATGAGCCAAGATGGCAGAGGCATGGATTTTTTAGAAGAGAAAGATAGGCCCTTGTGAAGCATCTCAGTTAAATATTGCAGAATATGAGGAATATTGGGCATTGCTGTGTTTATTCCTTGTGCTTGGTTCCAGGCACATAATCTTTTCCATTTATCAGCATAGGATTTTCTAGTAATAGACCTTCTAGCCTCCAAAATGACATCCATCACAGGTTTACTGAGAGGCGTAACTAATGAAATTAGTTGATTAGCCATGCTGCAAGATTCAGAGTTTGGAGGGGAGTGTGCAGAATTTGATGGTTCTGCTGAGATAGTAGATAAAGTGTCTGAGGCAGGTACCACAGAGGAAGGTGTGACATACTGCGTAGGAGTGGGTACCAGTGTTGGCGAGGCCAGTCTGGAGCAATCAGAATCATGTTCGGTTTTTCTTGTCTGACTTATAGTAAAACCTTGTCAAGTAGAGGCAGAGGGGGAAAGGCATAGACTGATAGGTTTTTCCAGCTGAAGGATAGAGCATCCACTTTTCAAGCTTTTTTTTGATGGATTATTGTGCAGAATTTGTCCAACTGATAGTTTTGGGGAGAGGCAAAAGGATCTATGTCTGGGCTCCCCCATTTTCGTGTCAACATGCTGAATATTTATGGATCCAGTTTCCATTTGTGTGGGTCCATAAGATTTCTGCTTAGTTCGTCTGCCAGAGTATTTTGCTTTCCTGGCAGGAATTGAGCTTGTAGATGTATTTGGTAAGTCAAGGCTGTGTTCCACAAAGCCATGGCTAGTCTGCAAAGGGGGTAGGAATGGGTACCCCCCGCTTGTTTATGTACCACATAACTGTGGTGTTGTCCGTCTTTATCAGTAGTTGTCCTGGATGAAGAAAGTCCTTGAAGGCTGTCAGAGCATTCTGTATAGCTAGCATTTCTTTCTGTTTGATATGTAGGTGCATTTGATTTGGGCTCCATTCGCCCTGAATGCATCTCCCTTCCAGGTGGGCCCCCCAAGCATAATCTGATGCGTCTGTAGTCAGGGTTTGGGTGGCAGGGGATGGAGTGAATGACAGTCCCTTGTTTTGGTGGCAGGCCTCTGCCCAGCATAGGAACTCCTGCTGCAGGCAAGGAATGATAGGAATCATTGTTTCCAGGCTGTGACAATGTTGACTCCATAAACTTTTTAGATACCATTGAAGTTTCTTCATATACAGTCTTGCATATGGAATTAGTAGAATGCAGGAAGCCATGAACCCCAGGGCCTGCAGAATTTGTCTTGCAGACAGCTGGGTTTTTGTGGCCACTTGTTTGAAGTAAGTCATCAATTGAATTTGTTTTTCTGGCATGAGGCAAGTCATCTGGGCAGTTGCATTCAAGCTTGCACCCAGGAATGTAATTATTTGAGAGGGTACCAGTTTTGATTTATTTTCATTTATGGTGTACCCTAGACAAGTTAGAAGCCTTTTTACAAATGCCAGAAGAGTTTCCTTGTTTTCTGCCTGAATTAGACAATCATCCAGATAAGAACAAATTTGTATGTTTCTTTGTCTGCAAAATGCAATTACTGGTGCCAGGCACTTTGTGAAGACCCTGGGTGCAGTAGATAAGCCAAACGGCAGTGCAGAGAACTGGTAATGCAAATAGCCTGCTTTGAAGCAGAGGTATCTTCTGCAAGATTCCCTGATTAGGATATGCATGTAAGCCTCTTTTAAGTCTAGAGGTACCAACCAGGCATCCTTGCCTAGCATAGGCAGTAACTGTTGTAGAGTCAGCATCTTGAATTTTGGAATGTCCAGGAATGTATTTAGAATGGATAAGTCCAGAATTGGATGCCATGATTTGTCTTTTCTGGGTACCAGGAAACGTCTTGAATAAAAACCTTGTCCCTTTTCCTTTTCTGGTACTGGTTGAATAGCCCCCATATTCATGAGGGACATAACTTGTTTCTGGGCCTCTTCCCACTGATTTGGAGGCAGATCTGGCCATCTGTTTGGGATTGGCAATGTGTGGAAATGAATTCTGTATCCCTGGGATACTGTATTTAAAACCCACTTGTCCTGGGTAATTAGATGCCAATTTCATGCATGAAGTGCCAGTTCCCCCCCCAAAGGGACTGCCAAAAGATAAGTGCTTGGTGATGGCAGAGGAAAGTCATTGAGATTGTTTACCATAGGGAGGTGCCTTGCTACTTCCAGATTTGGAGGTGGAGGCACCCCATTGTTTTGTTCTGTAAGTACCTTGTGACTGAAACCTGGAGCCTTTGGAGTGTCTGGGTTTGACCTGAGCGGCTCTGGTGGGTACTGGAAAGGACCAATTCTTAGTAGGCCAGTGCCTACTGAACCTAGGCGGCTGCACTTGTAGGAAGTCTTTTACAGTTTGCATAGATTTAGCTTTGTCTTCCATCTTTTTCAAAACTTCTTCTGCCTTATTACCAAATAGACTGTCCTGTTGTAAAGGAGCATCCAACAATTTTGCTTTAACATGATCAGGCAGATTTTGCTCCTTGAGCCAATCGTGCCTTTTTATCACAGATCCAGTTACAGCAGCCCTGCAAGAGGCCTCCAAGGAATCAAAACCACATTGCAAAGTATGCTTTCCAACTTGTTCAACTGAATGCCATAAATCCTGTAACTCTTTATTTTCCACACAGTCAGAAATCAACATAATTTTCCGTTTAAGTAAGCCCATGACATGCTACTGATATTAAAGCATACGAAACTGACAGGTTGAAGCCCTGATTGCCAAGGTTGCAGATGTGTAAACCTTCTTACCCCATCTATCTGTCATCCTGTAGTCTCTATCAGAAGGGGTAGGATTTTTAGCAGTAAAAGCCTTAACACCCTTGGGACCCTGAGAAATGGTTTCAGGGTCAGCAGTAGTGTTTTTAAAAAGGAATTTGTGGGAGTCAGGAACCCTGTAGTATCTGTATGGCTTACTAGGAGCCAGAGGCAGGGAATCAGAAGCCATGCTGGATTCTGAGAAAACATCAACAATGTCAAGAACAGGAGGTATAGCCAAAGGCCTATGCTAAGGAAGAAGAAGAAAATCCCTAAGCCTCTTTTTTAGATTCTGAAAAACCTGACTCTCCCAGTGAAAATGTTCCCTAAGGGTATGCAAAGTGTCTCCAAAAGAAAAATCCTTAGGAGGAGAAGCAGAAGGGATGGATTCTTCTGCATCAGAGTCCTCATAAGGTGGAATAGATAATTCCTGATCAAAAGAGGAATGAGAAGAAATGGAAACCTGATCTGATGATTCATAATAAGTGCCTTGCCTAGGCGTCTTAGCAGGAGGGGGATGGGAACCCCTGATCAAGGTAATTAAATCCTCAGCCATTTTGATCATTTGCTTTTTAGGCACAGGGGCCTGTGCACATGGCCCAAGCGTCGTTTTTTTAGACATAGAAGTTGATTTTGGCCTAGGTTTTGAAGATGGCGTCGGTTTAATATACAAATCTTTAGGTCTGAAAACACCCTTAGCAGCCGGTGCTTGCTTAGCGGCTCCAGACCTATCTAAGGTAGAGACATCCGCGGGTTCAATACTTAGTGTCTCGCAGCATACCGGACACTGAATGGGTCTCAGTAGAGGCCTGCAAATCAAAAGTAGCGGGCATCAGGGGCTGCGAAAGCGTCTCACTGAGTACCGGCGAACCGGCGTCTGGCTTAGGAGAAGCTTCGTCATCAGTTGTGGACCTCAACGGTCTGTCTTTGTCTTTTGCTTTGCGTTTTTTGTGTATTCCGGTAGTCGGATTGCTAACCAGCGACATTTTTGGAGAGTTAAATCTTGAGCCAAAATATTTAGATGCAAAAATATACCAACGCTTAATAGTGCATTGATTAACTTTAGCACAAAACCGACAGCAAGGCACGTTGTGGTCAGGGCCTAGGCAAGGAGTACAAATGAAAATCCTTATGAGGTATTTGCTTCCCACAAGTAATGCAATTATTAACTTTTATTGACATCGGTAAGGAGCAAGAAAAAGTTTCCCCAATGGGGTACTTAGCTTTAGATTGAAGACTTTGGTTCTGAAACTCGAAAATGAAAATTTCAGGAGTCGGCCGACCGGCACTTGCGAACTGCTCCTGCTTTGGGCACCACGCGGCAAGAAAGACTCATGAAAATGGTATCGGCTGCATGCTTTATACCCCTGACGTCATGGAAGAAGGGACAGCAACCGACGAAGGACCCAAGACTTTGTTAATCAGGTCGACTGAGGGCAACCTGCCAGCAGATTACCCAAATGTAATGACTGCAACAGTGAAACAAAAAGAACATCCAGTCTGGTGGACCCCTGCCATAAACAAACTATACAATAGAAGGAGGAAACTAGTACAGAAAAAGAGTAAAATCCTAAGAAGGGAAGACATCCCTGATCAGAATCAGCAGGAAACTACGATCCCTCATAAAATCATCCAAGGCTAGCTTTGAAAGAAAAATTGCCAAGGACTCCAAAGATAACCACATGGCATTCTTTAGCTACGTCAAGAATCTAAGTGGCAATGCTCAGATCTGCTCGGAGTTAGTGAAGAATGGCACAAAATACACTGAACTGACCGATATCGCCAACATCCTGGCAAATGGGTTCAGTGCAAACTTCACCCCGCTCTCACCCCCAAAAGGGTCCATAACCATACCAGAAGAATGTAAAGCCCCTGAAATCACAGACACTCAGGTTAAAACAGCTCTTTCCAAAGCCAAAAACACAGCATCAATGGGACCAGATGGTGTCCCAGGCTGCATCCTACACAAGCTCAAAGATGAACTAACCCCTCACCTAAACACACTGTTCAAACTCAGCCTCTCCACAGGCTACATACCCATGGAGTGGCGCACAGCAACGGTTATTCCGCTCCACAAAGGTGGAGCCACAACAGACCCTGGGAACTATCACCCTATAAGCCTGACTAGCTTGGTCTGTAAGGCTATGGAGCGCATCATCATGGAATTCATTAACAGAGACATTAGGAACACTGGACCCTACCCAGTTCGGCTTTGTTAAGGGCAGATCATGCCTCCTAAACCTGGCGGACTACTTTGAGACAGTTACCAAGGCTATAGATGAGGGAAAGGTGGTACACACAGCCTACCTAGACCTTGCAAAGGCCTTTGACACCATTCCCCATTCTGGTATTATAGACAAGCTCACCAACCTGAACATAAACCCCTACATCACAAGATGAGTTGCCAACTGGCTCATGGACAGAACCCACATGGTGAGAGTTGCGGGAGCTAAGTCTGACTCTAAACTGGTTAAAAGTGGTGTTCCCCAGGGCTCAGTCCTAGGACCCCTCCTGTTCGGCATATACTTCTCAGAGGTACAGGCAAGCACAGGAGGACTATGGCTGACCAAGTTCACAGATAACTGCAAACTAGGGGCTATAACTGACTCTCTGGCTGACACAGACATCCTCCAAAAGGGTCTCACTGAAACGGATACCTGGTGTCAAAATCATGGCCTCAAGCTAAATGCCAAAAAGTGCATAGTCATCCCCTTTGGAAAAAACAAAGTACCCACAAACTACCACATAGGTGGAAGTCCCCTAAATACAGAAGACGTAATAAGGGATCTGGAGACCCAAGTAGGTAGTAATCTCTCCTTTGATAACCACATTGCCAAAGTAGTTAGAAAATTCTTCTATGTGGCCCAGCTAATCACAAAGGTGTTCACATCCAGATCAAAAGATTTCATTATGCCCCTCTACTCATCACTCATCAGACCCATCATAGAGTACAACGCCCCATTTGGGATGTACCTTACAGGACACCTGCAGCAGCCGGAAAGACCACAGAAGTACCTCACCAAGAGGATCACTGGCCTCAAACAGATGCCCTATGCAGCTCGACTGAAGAAACTCCAGCTGTACTTGGTTGCATACCGCCTACTCAGAGGTGATCTCTGCCTGACATACAAGGCCATGTCCAACCCAGAATTGATGGACATGCTCCACCTAAATAAAACCATATCCCCTTGAGCCACACACTCTAGGGATCTAAACCTCACCACAGCAATAAATAGGACATGCTGGAGGGATAGATTCCTGTCCCAGAGACTTTCCATGCTTTGGAACAAGATTCCAATCTACATTAGGCAGAGCTCCTAGCTAACACTCTTTAAGAGAAACCTTGACGAATGGATGGCAAACAGAAAGTTTACCCCGGGGATCAATTCAGTGGCTCTGCTGGACAGACGCACAGGGAAGTAATCTAAGGTGGCGGCAAAAGCCAACACATTCTGGCTAGGCTTATAAACGCTTTCGGGCAGATAGCCCAGTACCTACCTATTATCTTTTTTTGAATACTTTTACTGGCTGGTATATCTTTTAAAATGTGCTGCTTTTTGTTGCAACAATTTGATGCATTGGAAAAAGAGCCATTTATTGCTCGAAAGCTTTGCCTTTTATATAGTTGCTATTTATTGTGTATTAAATATACTATAACAGTCAAACTTTAGTTTTCTTTTTACTTTGGATTTATTACATTAACTGAATTTCGTTTAACTGCTCTGGGCTAGCTATTTGTTTACTATTCAAAATCATTCTACATGACAGGAATACTTTACGAAGAACAAGAAGGCTGATGATACACAATAGCTCAAATTATAACAACTTTAGGTATAAAAGATGGGTTGTTCTTGAGCAAAAGTCTCTCCTTAAGGAAACCCAACTCTATCAAGACCAGCAGATGTTTGATAAATCTAGATAGCACTCAACAAAACATAAAGTCAGCCACAAAAGGTCTGGAAAGTACAGTTGTGTACACTTACCATAAATGTAGATGTTTGAGTGTATTCACTGTTGCAGTTGCCACACTTGGGTTATCTTCCTGCAGGTAGCCCTCAGTCGGCCCAAATACCAGAGTCTTGGGATTTCTGTGTCAGATGCTGTCGCCTCTTCCATGATGTCAGGTCGTCAGGGGAATAAAACATGCAGCCAATGCCATTACATCAGTTTTTCTTGCACCAGATGTCAGGAGCCACCAAAATAGGAAGCTATTACATGGTATGGAACACCTCCAGTAAAAAGTAAATACCCCTGCCATAACAAAATGGCCATAAAGATGATAGGTAGAAAGGATAAAGAAAGCCAGGGGGCTGGAGGAAGGGAAACCAGGTAGGTCTGCAACAGTGAATACACACGAACATCTACATTTAAGTGTACACAACTGTACTATGTTCTTCATGTTTCACTGTTGCAGTCATCACACTTAGGTTGATTCCCAAAGCTGAGGAAGGGTGGAGGCAGTCAAGAAGTGTTAGGGCTGGCTAACAGGGCTTGTAAGACTGCTGTAGCAAATCTAGCTCTGGATTTAGAAAAAAATAGGTAAGTGGCAATGTTTGGTGAAGGTGTGTAGAGAACTCCAGGTTGCAGCTTCCAGGATGTCACTGGTAGGGACTCCCTGAGAAATGCTGTAGAGGTTGAAGCAGCTCTAGTGGAATGAGTTCTGATCCCTTGTGGGGTAGGTTTTCCATGGTGCTTGTAGCAGAAATGGATGCACTGTGCTATCCATTTGGAAATGGTTTGCTTTGAAATGGCCTTCACCACTGCCTCTGTAGCAAAGCTGACTAGCAGCTGGTCAGATTTTCTGAAAGGCTTAGTCCTGTCAAGGTAGAACCTGAGCTGTCTGTGCATGTCCAAGGAGTGCAGGATCCTTTCCTCTTTATTCTGAGGATTAGGGAAAAGGGTTGGCAAATAGATGGATTGGTTTAAAGCCACACTGAATACCACCTTGGGCATAAAGGATGGGTTAGATCTGAGGGAAACCCTGTCAGCATGGAAAATAATTAAGGGGTCCACCACCATTATTGCCTGTAACTCAGACACTCTTCTTGCTGAAGTAATAGCTAGAAGTAAGGCTGTTTTCCAAGAGAGGAATTTTAACTCTGCTGAAGCAGCAGGTTCAAAATGGGGAAGTGTGAGCTTCTCCAGTACAAAGTTAAGGTCCCAGGCCGGGGTGGGAGCTCTCCTAGGGGGCCTTAAATTATTAGCTCCTCTCAGGAACTGTTTGATGAGAGGGTGAGAAAAAAAGAGGTGGCTCAGTATTATAATGAGCTGAGATGGCAGACGCATGAATCTTAATGGATGAGAAGAATAGGCCTCTGTGGAGCAGCTCTGCTATGTAATCAAGGATTTGAGGTAAGGAAGGCACAGCTGTATCCTTTCCTTGAGACTGACTCCAAAAACAATATTGTTTCCACTTTTCAGCATAGGATTTCCTAGTACTGGGCCTTCTGGCCTCAAGGATGATGTCCAGCACCTGTTTGCTGAGGGATGCTGGTGGTGTATTCAGGACATAAGCCAGGCTGCAAGGTTTAGGGTTTGCAGCTGTGGATGCAAAATCTGTCCCTCCTGCTGAGACAACAGAGAAGGTGTCTGATGTAGGTGCCAGGGTGGCACTGCTGTCAGACTGCGTAGGAGTGGGTACCACTTCTGGCGTGGCCAGTCTGGTGCAATAAGGATTGCCCTTGGCCTGTCCTGTTTGATCTTGAGAAGTACTTTTGAGAGGAGGGGCAGAGGAGGAAAGGCATAAATTGAGAGGATTTCCCATGTAAAGGATAGGGCATCCACCTTCCAGGCTCTGCTGTGAGGGTTCCTTGTGCAAAATTTGCCCAATTGGTGGTTTTGGGGGGGGGGGGCAAAAAGGTCCACCTCCGGTGTTCCCCACCTCTGGTTTAGAAGTTTGAATGAGTTGGGTTCCAGTTTCCACTCATGAAGGTCCAGTAGATTTCTGCTTAAGTCGTCTGCCAGTGAATTCTGCTTGCCTGGTAGGAATTGAGCTTGTAGGTGCACTTGGTTGCTCAAGGCTGTGTTCCACAGGGCCATGGCTAACCTGTAGAGTGTATAAGAATGAGCCCCCCCCCTGCTTGTTTATGTACCACATAACTGTGGTGTTGTCTGTCTTTATCAGGAGCTGCCCTGGAAGGATAAGGTATTTGAAGGCTGTCAGAGCATTCTGTACAGCTAGCATCTCTTTTTGATTGATATTCAGGAGAATTTGTTCTGGGCTCCATTTGCCTTGAATGCATTTGCCTGCCATGTGAGCCCCCCCATGCACAGTCTGATGTGTCTGTTGTCAGGGTTTGGGTGGCGAGGGGTTGAGTGAAAGGAAGTCCCTTGTTGTGGCTGCATGCCTCTGCCCTTAGACAAGGTATGATAGGAATCACTATTTCCAGGTCCTGAGAATGTTGACACCAGAGACTTTTTAAGTACCATTGAAGTTTCCTCATATGCAGTCTTGTATATGGAATTAGCAGAATGCCTAAGGCCATGAACCCGAGGGCTTGCAGTATTTTCCTTGTAGATAGCAGAGTTTTGGTGGCCATTAGTTTGAAATAGTTTGTCAAATGGACCTGCTTTTCTGGAGTGAAGAATGCCATCTGGCAAGCTGTGTTCAAGCTTGTTCCCAGGAATACAATTTGTTGGCTGGGCACCAGTTGTGATTTTGTTTTGTTGATGGCGTAGCCCAGTGAAGTTAGAAGTCTTTTTACAAATGCCAGGTGCTGAAGTAGTAATCCCTGACTGTCCGCCTGAATCAGGCAATTGTCCAAGTATGGGTACATTTGAATATTTCTCTGCCTGCAGTATGCAATGGCTGGAGCCAGGCACTTTGTGAATACTCTGAGCTCAGTAGATAAGCCAAAGGGAAGTGCAGAGAAAGTACACTTGTGTACACTTACCATAAATGTAGATGTTCAAGTGTATTCACTGTTGCAGTCATCACATTTGGGTTATCTGCTTGCAGTAGCCCTCAGTCGGCCTGATTATCAAAGTCTTGGGTCCTGCGTCAGTTGCTGTCTCATCGTCCATGATATCAGGTACTCAGGGGTATAAAGCATGCAGCCAATGCCATTACAACAGTTTTTCTTGCCCCAGATGTCAGGTGCCCCCATAATGGGAAGCAATTATATACAAGGTTACACCTCCAACAAAAAAAGCAAATACACCAAAAAGCTTTAAGCATAGTAAACAAGAATAGAGGTATAGTCAATAGAAGTCAGGGGGCTGGAGGGAAGGTAACCAGGACTGCAACAGTGAATACACTCGAATATCTACATTTATGGTAAGTGTACACCACTGTACTATGTTCTTCATGTTTCACTGTTGCAGTCATCACATTTGGGTAGATTCCCAAAGCTAAGGATGGGAGGAAGTAATTAGATAGCATTAGAACCAGCTATAAGGCCTTGCGAGACTGCAGTGGCAAAGCCTGCCCTAGATTTAGAAAAAAATTGGCAAGTGGTAATGCTTGGTGAAGGTATGTACAGAACTCCAGGTAGCAGCTTCTAAGATGTCCCTGGTAGGGAAACCACTGAGAAAGACTGTAGAGGTAGATGCAGCCCCAGTTGAATGTGATCTTATCCTCTGTGGTGTAGGTTTTCCATGGTGCTTATAACAAAAATGAATGCAATGGCCTATCCACTTAGAAATGGTTTGCTTTGAAATGACCTTCCCCTCTGCCCCTGAGCAAAAGCAACCAGCAGCTGTTCAGATTTCCTGAAAGTCTTAGTCCTGTCCAAGTAAAATCTAAGTTGTCTGTGCACGTCCAAGGAGTGCAGTATTTGTTCCCCTTTGTTCTGTGGATTAGAAAAGAAGGTTGGCAAATGAATGGAATGATTAAGGGCCATACTGGATACCACCTTGGGCATGAAGGAGGGATTGGTCCTGAGGGACACCCTGTCAGCATGAAAGATGATGAAAGGCTCCACTGCCATGAGGACCTGTAATTCAGGCACCCTTCTTGCTGAAGTGAATGCTAGAAGGAAGGCTGCTTTCCAAGAAAGGAATTTCAACTCTGCGTTTGCAGCTGGCTCGAAGGGAGGTAGAGTGAGCTTTTCCAATACAAAGGTAAGGTCCCAGGCTGGAGTAGGGGCTCTCCTGTGTGGTCTTAAGTTTTTGGCCCCTCTGAGGAATTGCTTCAGCAGTGGGTGAGAGAAGAGGGGTGGTTTTGTATTGTAATGAGCTGAAATGGCTGAGGCATGAATTTTGATGGAGGAAAAGGAAAGGCCTTTGTGAAGCATCTCAGTTAAATATTGAAGAATATGGGGTAAATTGGGCACTGCTGTGCCCATCCCCTGAGTTTGGCTCCAGGAACAGAATCTTTTCCATTTTTCAGCATAGGATTTTCTAGTACTAGGCCTTCTTGCCTCCAGAATGACATCCATTACTTGCTTACTGAGGGATGGTAACAGAGAGATCAGGTAATAATACAGGCTGCCAGGTTCAGGGTTTGAAGCTGTGGGTGCAGAATCTGGCCCTCCTGCTGGGACAGCAGGGCAGGGGCCTGAGGCAGGTGCCATGGAGCCAGCAGTGACACACTGTGCAAGAGGGGGTACCAGTGTTGGCATGCCATGGAGCCAGCAGTGACACACTGTGCAACAGGGGGTACACCAGTGTTGGCATGGCCAGTCTGGTGCAATCAGTATTGTCCTTGGTTTGTCCTGTTTGATCTTTAGCAGTACCTTGGAGAGGAGAGGAGAGGCAGAGTGGAGAAGGCATAAACGGATAGTTTTTTCCAGGTGAAGGACAGGGCATCCACTTTCCAAGCTTGTTTGTGGGGAGTCCTTGTACAGAATTTCTCCAATTGGTAGTTCTGGGGGAGGCAAACAAGTCTATCTCTGGGCTCCCCCATTTGTTTCTCAACATGATGAATATCTTTGGTTCCAGTTTCCACTAGTGTGGGACCATGAGATTTCTGCTTAGGTCATCTGTCAATGTATTTAGCTTTCCTGGCAGGAACTGAACCTGTAGGTGAACTTGGTAGCTCAAGGCTGTGTTCCACAGAGTCATGGCTAGTCTGCAGAGAGGGTATGAGTGGGTTCCCCCGCTTGTTTATGTACCACATAACAGTGGTGTTGTCCATCTTTACCAATAATTGTCCTGGAAGAATGTGGTCCTTGAAGGCTGTCAGAGTATTCTGTACAGCTAACATTTCTTTTTGATTGATATGCAGGTGCAATTGATTTGGGTTCCACTTTCCCTGAATGCACTGCCCTGCCAAGTGAGCCCCTCATGCATAGTCTGATGCGTCTGTTGTTAGGGTCTGGGCGGTAGGGGGTAGAGTGAATGGCAGTCCCTTGTTCTGGTGGCAGGCCTCTGCCCATCAAAGGAACTCTATCTGCAGACAAGGTATGATAGGAATCATTGATTCTAGATCCTGAGAATGTTGACACCATATGCTTTTTAGATACCATTGTAGTTTCCTCATATGTAGTCTTGCATATGGAATTAGTAGAATACAAGAGGACATGAACCCCAGGGCTTGCAGCATTTTCCTTGCAGATAGCTGGGTCTATGTGGCCAGTAGTTTGAAGTAGACTGTCAAATGAACTTGTTTCTCTGGCGTGAGGTAGGACATTTGGGAAGTTGTATTCAAGCTTGCTCCCAGGAATACAATTTGTTGGCAGGGTACAAGATGTGATTTCTTTTCGTTTATGGTGTACCCCAGAGACGTTAGCAATTTCTTTACCAATGCCAGATGATTTAACAGTATGTCCTGGCTTTCTGCCTGAATTAGACAACCGTCCAGGTATGGGTATATTTGAATATTTTTTTGCCTGCAAAATGCAATGACTGGAGCTAGGCACTTTGTGAATACCCTGGGCACAGTAGATAAGCCAAAGGGCAGTGCAGAGAACTGATAGTGCATGTAGCCTGCTCTGAAGCATAGGTATCTTCTTGATGATTCCATTATTGGGATGTGTAGGTAGGCTTCCTTTAAATCCAGTGTTGCCAACCAGGCATCATTGCCTAGCATGGGAAGCAGCTGATGAAGAGTTAGCATGTTGAATTTTGGGATTACCAAAAATGTGTTTAGGATAAACAGGTCCAGGATAGGATGCCAGGAATTGTCTTTTCTGGGTACCAGGAAAAGTCTTGAGTAGAAACCTTGCCCCCATTCTTCTTCTTGGACAGGTTGAATAGCCCTGATGCTTAAAAGAGAGAGAACTTGCTTTTGAGCCTCTGCCCACTGATTTGCGGGTAGGTCTGGCCAACTGTTTGGGGTTAGTAAGGAGTGGAAGTGGAATCTGTATCCTTGGGAAACTATATTTAAAACCCATTTGTCCTGGGTAATGAGTTCCTAATTTTTTGCACACAGGGCAATCTTTCCCCCTAAAGGAACAGTCAGTTGAGCAGGGTTTGGAAGGTTTAAAGTTAAGTCACTGACACAGTTTACCATACAGGGGAGTCTTACTACTTCCTGCTTTGGAAGTGGGAGCCCCTCACTGCTTAGGCCTGTGAGTACCTTGGGACTGAAGCCTGGGTGCTCTGCTGGTTCTGGGCTTGGACTGAGAAGGCCTGGAAGAGGCAGGAAAGGACCAATTCTTAGAGGGCCAATGCCTACTAAATCTGGGAGGCTGTACTTGCAGGAAATCTTTAACAGTTTGCATAGATTTAGCTTTTTCTTCCATATTTTTAAGTACTTCTGCTTTGCTGCCAAACAGGCAGTCTTGGTTTAAGCAAGCATCCAGTAATTTAGCTTTAACATGATCTGGCAAAAACTGCTCCTTAAGCCAAGCGTGCCTTCTAAGTACAGACCCAGTGACAGCAGCCCTGCAAGATGCCACTGTTCTTCTTTCGGCTTTTCCTGATTAGGGGTTGCCACGGCGGAACTCTGGTCTGCTAATGATTGGCAGTAGATTTTTACAGCGTCAAGGTGCCAGCCCGATGCCCAACTTTCAACTAAGACACGCCCATTCACGTATGTCTTTCAAACGCCACTCAACCGCGGGGAGGACATGCAGGCTCCACACAGAAGGTGCTCCAGCCGAGAATCAAATGGGAGAACCTCCTGTTGTGAGGTGACAATGCTACCGCTGCACCACCGCGGCTACTGCAAGATGCCTCTAATGAATCAAAACCACATTGCAAAGTATGTTTTCCAACTTGTTCAGCAGAATGCATTAAATCCTGTAAATCTTTATTTTCAGCACAGTCAGGAATCAACATAATTTTCTGTTTAAGCAATCCAATAACATGCGGCTGATACTTTAACATATGAAACTTTTAGTTATGTACTCACCATAACTTCAGATGTTTGGGATCCATCTCGCCTACATTCTGTACTGATGGGTTCGGAGCCGATCCCTCGGCTCCGACTCGGCATGCTTATGCTATAGAGCGAGGCCTCTTATTGGCTGAGCTATCTTTATCCCAGGATGCACCACCACTAATCCCCCAGATCTTGTTTGTCCGCATTCATGCACACATGCACAACTTGATTATATAACATTGTTAGATGTTTCAAGATGAAACAACAGGATTCGGACCTTCTGATATCCTCTGATCTCCAAGGAAGGGGGAAGGAGGGTGGGTTATTAGGAATGTAGGCGAGATGGATCCCAAACATCTGAAGTTATGGTGAGTACATAACTAAAAGATGTTATGTGATCCTATCTCGCCTACATTCTGTACTGATGGGACAGCGTCCTAGCACCTAAATCCCGGGTGGCTCATTGGAAAACACTCCTGAGCACTGTGGAACCAAATGAAGCTCGTCCTCTAGATGCCACATCTAATTTGTAGTGGGAAATGAAGGTGTGCGGGGAAGACCATGTAGCCACAGCACAAATGTCACTAATAGCAAGCTTAGAATGAAATGCTATCTAAGTAGCCATAGCCCTTGTAGAATGAGCCTTGACAGAGGTGGTAAGCTCTTTGTTAGAATAAAAATAAGCTTGAGTAATACAGTCCCTGATCCATTTGGCAATAGTGACCTTTGTGACAGCTTTGCCCAATTTGTTATCTGCAAAGGATACAAACAACTGATCTGTTTTCCTTGTTTGTTTGGTCCTGTCTAAACGTAACTGTCTATGGACATTTAGTGTGTGGAATATGAACTCCGCTTTGTTAGAGTATTTTGGGAAAAAAACTGGAAGCTCTAATGATTGTTGTAAGCAGAAACTAGAACAAATTTTAGGGACAAAGGAAGGATTTGGCCTGAGGGATACTCTATCTTTGTGAAAAAACAAGTATGGGGGTTTCACAGACAAAGCTTGAAGCTCTGAAACTCTTCTGGCAGAAGTAATCGCCACCAGAAAGGCTGTCTTCCATGATAGGAACTTTATATCACATGTAGCTGCCGGTTCAAAGGGGTAAGAAGTCAAGGCGCGTAACACTATATCGAGATCCCATGGAGGTGCAGGATGAGAAATTGGAGGTCTTAATAGAGCAGCACCTTTCAAGAAGGTTTTACACAATCTGTTGCTCATTAAAGGTGGGTCTATGGATTCATGAAAATTAGAGATTGCTGCCAATTGCACCTTGATGGTAGAAACTGAAGAGCCTTGATTGAAAAGAGAAGTCAAAAATTTTAGTACCTCTGCTACGGGAATAGAAATGGGGTCCAGGCCCCAGAGTTGAGCCCAAATAGCAAATCTTTTCCATTTGCTAGAATACAGTTTCTTTGTAGTCGACTTATGGGTCAAGATAATATGTGTACAACATCTGGATCCAATGTATGACTCCTGACTATTGTCGGAAGAGGAGGAGCCAAGCCGTCAATTTTAAGGTGTGTAGGGACTGGTGGAATAGTCCCGACTGGTGAACAAGTAGGTCTGGGATCTGATCCAGGAACCATGGACCTTCCAGAGCATGTCTCCGAAGATAGGGGAACCACACTTGACGAGGCCAGTAAGGAGCAATTAAGATCATTTTGCTCCCCAAGAGAGATGCCTTTTGAATCACTCTGGGAAGGAGAGGAACTGGAGGGAAGGCATAAAGCAAGCCGGTGGGCCAAGGATGGACTAATGCATCCATGGGGCTCTTCCCCGGAGCCGGGTTAGGAGAAGAACTCTTTGCACTTTGCATTCAGAGGAGTCGCGAAGAGATCGCAACACGGAACTCCCCATTTGCTGAAAATTTGACTTGCCACTGTAACATTCAGTGACCATTCGTGAGGAGAGAGGATGGTTCTGCTCAATCTGTCGGCTATCACATTGGACTTGCCCGGTATGTGAGTAGCCACTAGGAAGCATTTGGTCGAGACTGCCCATTCCCAAACTCTCATGGCTTCTCTGCAAAGAGGATAGGATCTGGTCCCTCCCTGTTTGTTCAGGTACCAGACAACTGACATGTTGTCTGAGTGAACAGCAATTACGCCCTGAGGGAGATAATCGTGAAGGGCTTGAAGGGACAGAAGCACTGCCCTCATTTCTAAGACATTGATATGAAGCAAAGTCTCTTCCGAGTGCCATTTGCCTTGGACTGACCTGCCCAGGGAATGCCCCCCCCACCCCGTCTGGGAGGCGTCCGTGGTCAAAATGGCCACCGGAGGGGGTAGAACAAAGGGTCGTCCCTGATCCAAGTTGGAGGGCACTAGCCACCAGCGAAGGTCCCATTTGCAAGATTCCGTGATCCATATGAGGTGACTGAGAGGGAGTTCCTGGAAGGACCACTGAGCTGAAAGAAGCCACTGAAGAATTCTCATGTACAACCTTGCCAGGGGAACTAGAAGAACCGTGGTGGACATGGATCCTAATAGCTGCAGGACCATTCTGGCTGGGGCTTTGGATCTGGGAAGTAAGGCTCAAACTTGAGCCTGTATGGTTAGTATCCTGTCTGTAGGTAGATAGACCCGCATTTGGTTTGAGTCTATCTCTACCCCTATGAATCTTATGCGTTGAGATGGCAGCAACACAGACTTTAGCCAATTGAAGGTGATTCCAAGGGAATTGCCCAGTGATATAGTGGCTTATAGGCTCCGCAATAGTAGATGCTTGGAGGTGGCAGTTAGGAGCCAGTCGTCTAGATATGGAAACACCTGGAATCCTAGACTTCTCAGGTGAGCAGTCACGACCGCCAAACATTTGGTGAACACCCTGGGGGCTGTGGTGAGACCAAAGGGCAGCGCACGGAACTGAAAATGACTGCCTCCTAGGCTGAAGCGCAGATGTCTCTTGGATGCTTGATGTATCATGATATGGTAATAAGCGTCCTTGAGATCTATGGAGCACATCCAAACACCCTTCTCCAGCAATGGGAGAATGGTTTGTAGGGTGACCATTCGGAACTTGGACTTTCTTTTTTTTTTTTTTTTTTTTTCAAAACAGGTTTATTGTTTTAACATATAAGAGAAATATCATAACAATTTTATACAAGTAATTAAAAATAGGTATTATTATAATATTCAACAAAACAACTAAAGTATTTACAAAGACATCCACTACAATCAGATCAATTAATTAAACTAAAATACCGTGCTATTGAAATTAGAATTTTTTTAACAAATTTTGTAAATTATCCCATACAATATAATATGATGTTTTTCTAGTTGTTCTCATTCTAATTGTGCTTATTTCCATATGGCACATTATATTCATAACATTTTAAATTCATTGAACGAAGGAGGTGTATCTGAAATCCAATTTCTAGTTATTATTTTCCTGGCCACTGCTAGGATAGACCATAACAAGGGAAGCTTAATCTTTTAACACATTGAGGTACAGGTGTGTTGAATAATATAAGAGACTTAGAAATAATGAAA
Organism: Protopterus annectens; assembly: GCF_019279795.1. Taxonomy (NCBI): domain Eukaryota; kingdom Metazoa; phylum Chordata; order Ceratodontiformes; family Protopteridae; genus Protopterus; species Protopterus annectens. Next base: position 1,226,642,934 of record NC_056726.1, on the reverse strand, counting down.
TTATCTGTAAAAAGAGCCTGCAAAATTCATTAATTGACTTCCAGTATTCTTTCAACTTCATACAGTCATAAAACATATGAGCCCAGTCAGCATTAATTTCTACATTACATCTCTTACATAGATTATCTTTATTATTTATTTTATTCATCATCAAAGGTGTATAAAAAGATCTATGTAAAAATTTCCATGTATAAAGTCTCCAGACAATGGAAGATGTAGTTCTATAAGCAGATTCCAATAGATATTGTTTATCTTGTTGAGTTGGTGGGTCCCCATTAATAGAGGTGAAATAATTCCAGTATGAATCTACACTGTAAAAAGTTTCTTGTCTGATAATTTTATGTATATATGAAAGTTTACCTTTATCAGAAACTTTATGCTGTAAATTTAATATCAAGTAATCAATCAGTTTTGGAATAGATTCTTTAACTGTTATAGACATTAGAGCTATTCTATCAATGAGATGTTGTCTAAAGATCTGAACCTCTAACCAGCAAGTTTCTCTTAGATCAAATTCTTGTTTTAAGAAATCTAGATTTTTTAACTTTATTATCAGATATCAGCTGATACCAGTACTTTAGATCATTATCTATAGCTAAATGAGCTCCTTCAGAAGTAGATGACATAAGCATACCCTGAGTATACATTATAGGAATACAATAAAATTCCATTCCTATACTTAGGGTGCATGAATATAAAGTTACGATAACTAATAATAATATTTAATGGGTAACAAACCATATGTTTAGGTGTAATAGGTGAAGTACAAAATTCCTTTAGCAACCACAACATGGAGTTATTTACAATCATATTTTTATGTGTTAAGGAGATTTTCATGAAGTGCATACTAATTAGCTCCCAATAATCTTTCCATTTTGCGATATATGACTGATCTATTAATAAAGTAATAACTTTTATAATAGAAGAGATAATATATAAATTAAAGTCTGGAAAAGAAATACCCCCTTGAGACCAGCTATTAGTATGTTTCTTTAATGCAATCCTAGGTCTATTAGGTGCCCATAAGAAATTTAACATTAGTGTATTCAGTTTCTTGATAATTATTTTTGTAGGTGAAAGTATTATTGATTGTATTAAGTATAAAATCTTGGGGAATATTATCATTTTAATAATTGTAAGTCTCTCCTCCATAGTAAAAACATATTATTCCAGGTATTAAAAAGATTTTGTATATTAAGAAAACAGGTATTATAGTTATTAGATATAATAGATTTAATATCTTTAGATAGTATTATACCTAAATAAGTTATCTGACCTGAATTGGGTACATAGTTAGTAAAATCACTAATGAGAATATTTTTTCGTGTATATATAGGTAGTATTTTAGTTTTTTCTTCATTGAATATTAAACCAGAAATACTTTTAAAATTCATCATTTTATCAAATAAAGACTGCATAGAAGAATTAGATCCTGCTGATGTAATTAGAACATCATCTGCAAAAAGTTGAATTTTTGATGTTGTATTTTCGTCTATTTCAAAACCCTCTATGTCAGTACTGTTTCTAATCAAATTAGCCCAAGGCTCCATTACTAAAGTGAATAATAGTGGAGAAAGTGGACATCCTTGCTTTGTACCTTTAAGAATGGATATTTTTTGTGAAACATATGTTCCTACCTTAATATAAGCCAGCTTCCTTTGTATAAATGCTCAATTAAATTTACAAATGCATCAGAGAAGTTTGTGCATTTCAGTAAGGTAAACAGATAGTCCCAACTTACTGAATCAAATGCTGAACCTATATCAAGACTAATAAGTGTTAAATCTTTCTTTTTCCTATTTGCAAAATCAATTAATGTTAAAGTTCTTCTTATATTATCAAAAGTATTTCTATTTACAATGAAGCCCGTCTGATCTATATCTATAATGCCGGGGATGATTGTCTTCAATCTATCAGCAAAAATATTCATAAACATTTTATAATCAACATTAAGTAATGAGATGGGTCGATATGAAGAACATCTAGTTGGATCTTTATTAGGTTTTAAAATTGGTGAAATAAATGTATATTGCCAAGATGGGGGGGTTATTAACTCAGTTTGGGCCAAAATAAAACCTTATGTATTAATGAATATGTAGTTTTAGAAAGGATTTTATATATCTCTGGTATAATACCATCATTACCCGGTGCTTTGTTTGATTTAAGCTTATTTATTTGTGTAATAACTTCTGTATATGAAATACTCTTGTCCAATAGTTTAATCTGTTGTTTATTGCTTTTTATTCATGTTTGTGGTTATAAACTCCTTTATTTTATCTTTAGGTTCCATGTTAATGTTGTTATGGTTAATCTTGTGAAAGTGATTTCTAAATTCATCCAGTATTTCTGGTATACTAGAAACATTCTTCTTTTTCCTTAGAGAAAATATTTCTTTGATATGGTTTTGTTTATTCAATCTTTTTGTTTTATTTTTAAGTCTATGTAAGTATTTGGGGCTTATTGAATAAGACAAAAACTTGTATTTCTCTAAAGTTATTTTAACTTTATGAGTTAAAATTTCTTTGTATTTCTCATTTAGTTTGTTTATTTCTTCAATAACTTTCCTGTCCATAATATTTTGTTTATTATTATGTTTATAAGAGTCTAATTTACTTTGAATATCTAACAATTCCTTATCCCAAGATTTCCTTTTATTATTATACCATCTGATACTTTGTCCATATAGATATGATTTTAAGGCATCCCAAACATAGACAATGGAGACTTCAGGAGTATTATTTATGTCTAGAAAATGTTGTACTTCTGAAAGTATATATTCTTTATAGTCTTTTAGCTGAGTTAAGTATGCTGGTATCCTTTTGATCTGAACATTATGAGTATTTTTATCATGAATTCAAAAACAATTGAGTTATGATCAGATATAGGACATGAAATGATTTTGGAATTAATTAAATCTGTTACCATCTGGTTAGAAATAAAGACCCTATCTATTTTTGAATAAGTTTTGTATCTGTTAGAAAAAAAAGGTGTATGGTAATGATTTTGAATCTATCTGATTATTAATATCATTCAAATGATAAGAATTAGCAAAATCATTTAAATGTTTTGCATTAGATGTAATTCTTCTTTTCCTTATAGTGGTAGTATCACTTTCATGTAGTATACAATTAAAATCACCAGCTAAAATAATATCCCTATAGAGAATGATATGATCTTATCAATATGATGTTTCACTGTATTAATACCAATTCCAGGTATCCAATATACATTAATTAAAGTGTAAGTCTTCCCATTAATTTGTATTGTAACCATACAAAACATTCCTTTGTCATCCTGAAAAGACTTAATGGTTTTAGGAATGGGCATACTTTTATTCCATAAAATAGCCACTCCTCTTTTTCTGAGTGTGCTCTGAACTAACCAATACTGTATACTTATTAGTGGCTAGTTTATCAATATCTTTTTCAAGAGATGGGTTTCTTGCAGGAAGACTAGATTGGCCTTGTGTAAATTAATGTATCTTATTAGGCTTGCCCTTTTACACGGATTATTCAATCCATTAATGTTTAAAGAAATTCCTTTTAAAGATGTCATTTGGCATTTTTAAAACTCAAGAATCTTATGATCGAAATAACAAATAACAAGATAAATAATGTTACATCTCCTCTTTTAGGTGTACCTTTAAATATAGCTGTATTTATTAAATCTCTTATGGGATTTTGTATAGGATTCAATTTTGTTTGTAGTGACAATGAGTGTACAAAATATATTGTGGATGTCAAAACTATATACATATAACAATGAACAAGTGAAAATAATGTAAGGATTAAACCTTGCATCCAGCCTGAGTTGAAAACTCCAACTTAGAGTAGTATTTACTACTCAAGTTAACCCCTACCCTAAGCAGCAGTACCTCAGCTACCACCTTATCAATTTAATACTAGTTATATTTAACTGAGGTTAACAGTTTTCAATTCAATTATCTATCAAGACAAAACTACACATTTGGTAAAACAGCATCATATAAACTAAAATAAACTTTTTTTTTTTAAACTGTTCATACTACTATATAGATCTATGTAATATATAACACTTGTATTCAAATAGCATTCAAATAATCTTGATGTTAGAAATCAAGAGGAGAGAAAATTAGGTTCTAACATTCATTTAAATCAAAAACTTTGGCTAATATGATTCAGACATTACATATATTAAGATGCATCTATTTTCTGTCATGTGAATACTATTAACAGCTTCCAAAAAAAATCTTGAATTGTTTGTATATGAGCATTTACTTAAACTCATTATTGTCAATAGAGTAAAATATTGTATTCATAAAATTATTATAAATCATATTGCATAGTTATGCAAATTCTCAGAAACACTTGCATTATTAAAAAAAAAAAGCCATCACACACATACACACAGACACACACACATATACATACACACACACATACACATACACACACACACACATACACACACACACATATATATATATATATATATATATATATATATATATATATATATATATCTGATCTCACTGAGTTATGTCCTTGTTGAGCACTATCCTACTTGCTGTCCCTAGAATAAATCTGTCTGCTTTATAGAAAATAATGCACAGCAAACACATTTTAGTAACCAGATTTTACAATCATGCTAACCTACTGCTTTAAAATATATCACATGACATTTCTTCCAGAATAGAATTATAAAATTGTTTATGCTTGTCAATCAGATGAATTAAATGAATTATAATAAAGTATATGTTTGGAACAGAAGTTTTTAACACAGATTATTATGCTGCTGTTAAGTAGATTTTCAAAAACATTTAAATAAATGTTTCATTTTCTATGCCTTCTTAAATAAGACATTTACTTACTACAAGAAACTACATCATTTAAACTCATTATAACTGACATTTTATGAATAGAGTATTTTTCCTGAATCTGTGGTGTGTCAGTATGATAACTAGGTCAGAGGTTATACTAACTGCTTTCAGTTTCTCTGTGAGAATTCTGTGAGTTGAAGCTTTTGAAGTAGTTCATGGACACTGTGCATGAGACAGCCCACATCCCAGATTGTCTCCCTTAACATTTTGGCGGAAACTTATTAAAACTTGTGGCAAACATTCATTTTGTCAATAGAGTAAAATATTGTATTCATAGAAATTATTATAAATCATATTGGATAGTTATGCAGATTCTCAGAAACACTTGCATTATTATATAAAAAAAAAAGCCAGCACACTCACACACACACATACATACACACACACACACACACACACACACACACACACATATATATATATATATATATATATATATATATATATATATATATGATCTCACTGAGTTGTGTCTTTGTTGAGCACTATCCCACTTGCTGTCCCTACAATAAATCTGTCTGCTTTATACAAAATAATGCACAGCAAACACATTTTAGTAACCAGATTTTACAATCATGCTAACCTACTGCTTTAAAATATATCACATAACATTTCTTCCAGAATAGAGTTATAAGATTATTTATGCTTGTCAATCAGATGAATTAAATGAGTTATAGTAAAGTATATGTTTGGAACACAAATTTTTAACACAGATTATTATGCTGCTGTTAAGTAGATTTTCAAAAACATTTAAATAGATGTTTCATTTTCTATGCCTTCTAAAATAAGACATTTACTTACTACAAGAAACTACATCATTTAGACTCATTATAACTGGCATATTTTATGAATAGAGTATTTTTCCTGAATCTGTGGTGTGTCAGTGTGATAACTATGTCAAAGGTTATACTAACTGCTTTCAGTTTCTCTGTGAGAATTCTGTGAGTTGAAGCTTTTGAAGTAGTTCATGGACACTGTGCATGAGACAGCCCACATCTCAGATTGTCTCTCTTAACATTTTGGCGGGAAACTTAAGAAAACTAGTGACAAACATTCATTTAGTAGTGTAAATGCATGTAAACATGACAAAACCTTCACAATATATTCCACAGACCATTACAGCCTCTTACTTCTTTTCAGAAAGAGAAACAAATTGAATCACAGCTTGCCATTAAATCTTCAGATATTTTGACTGGTTATGAAACAAAACATTATAACTGACATATTTTATAGGTTCATAGGTTCATAGGTTTATACTAGGCTATCTGCCCGAGGGCATTTACAAGCCTAGCCCATCGTTTTGTGGCTTACGCCACCCCTTTAGTATGGGGAACTATACCCATTATTTTGCTGTGCCTTGACACTGAGGTAATCCCTGGGTATATCTCCCATCCATTGGTCAAGATTTCTGAACAAGGCCAGCGAGGTGCTCTGCCTCACATGTACCGGATTTTGTTCCACAGCATAGAGTCTTTGGGTAATGAATCTATCCTCCAGCACGTCCTGTCGAGGTTTAAGTCTCCGCCCTTGTGGCTCTGATGGATCTAGATTTTTGAGGTGAAGCATATTCATCAAATCTGGGTTTGACATGGCCTTGTATGTTAGGTCAAAGCACACCTCTGAGCAAGGTGTAGCGACTGAATAGAGCTGGAGTTCTTTCAGTCGGGCAGCATAGGACAGATTTTTGAGACCCTTTATCCTTTTGGTGAGGAACTTTTGTGGCCTCTCCAGCTGCTGCAGGTGTCGGGTCAGATACATCCCAAATGGGGCATTGTACTCAATCATTGGTCTGATGAGTGATGAGTAAAGGAGACTATGACCTCCCTTGATCTAGATGAGAATCCTTCATGATAAGGTGGGCAATGTAGAAAGTCTTCCTAACTACTTTAGCTACATGGGTGTCGAATGACAGACTACTATCAACCTGGGTCCCCAGGTCCCTGATAACTTCTTCTGTGCTCAGTGGATTGCCACCTATTTGGTAGCTAGGGTAACCTTGTTTTCCCAAAGGGTATGACTATGCATTTTTGGCATTTAACTTCAGGCCGTGGCTCTGGCACCAGTTATCCGCTTCTGTGAGACCCTTTCTGAAGGATATCTGTGTCAGATGTTTTCTACTATGGCGCCCAGTTTGCAGTCATCTGCAAACTTTGTCAGCCATAACCCTCCTGTGTTTGCTTGTACTTCGGAAAAGTAGATGCCAAACAAGAGTGGGCCCAGGACTGAGCCCTGTGGGACACCACTTGTGACAGGTTTTGAGTCTGACATGGCGCCAGCAACTCTGACCCTGTGGGTTCTGTCACTCAGCCAGTTTGCAACCCATCTTGTGATGTATGGGTTAACATTTAAGCTGATGAGTTTTTCAATGATACCCGAGTGGGGTATTGTATCGAAGGCCTTAGCCAGATCGAGGTAGGCTGTATGGACTGCCTTTCCCTCGTCAATGGCTTTGGTGACTGTTTCAAGAAGTCAACCAAGTTTAAAAGGCATGATCTGCCTTTGACAAAGCCAAACTGGGTTGGATCCAAAGTCTGCAAATTCCTATGTCTTTATTTATGAGGTCCATTATGATCCTCTCCATGGCTTTGCAGATAAGGCTTGTCAGGCTAATGGGCGGTAATTTCCAGGGGTCGGTGGAGGCACCGCTTTGTGAAGTGGGACCACAGTTGCAGTGCGCCACTCCTGAGATGCGTATCCAGAGGTAAGACTTTGATTAAACAGCTGTCCTAGCTGTGGGTTTAATTCCTCATTGAGTTCGTGGAGCACACAGCCGGGGACACCATCAGGTCCCATGGATGCTGTGTTTTTTGCTTTGGAGAGAGCAGTTCTCACTTGGGCACTGGAGATGTTTGGGGGGCTGCAATCGTTTGGTATAGATATCTCTCCTTTGAATAGAGTATTTTCCTGAATCTGTGGTGTGTCAGTGTGATAACTATGTCAAAGGTTATACTAACTGCTTTCAGTTTCTCTGTGAGAATTCTGTGAGCTGAAGCTTCTGAAGTAACTCATGAACACTGTGCATGAGACAGCCCACATCTCAGATTGTCTCTCTTAACATTTTGGGAAACTTATTAAAACTAGTGACAAACATTCATTTAGCAGTGTAAATGCATCTAAACATGACAAAACCTTCACAATGTATTCCACAGATCATTACAGCCTCTATGTAAGTGAAATTAAGCCCAAAATTACCAACAAGCAATAAAACTCAACATTCTTCTCCCAACTCAATTTTCATACAAATCCTATTATTCACTGTGCCCACACAATCAAAAGCATTTCTATATATTAATAAAGAAAAGAAAAGAGAGTAGAAAATAAAAGGGAGTGAGGCAGAAATAAAAAATGTAAGAGAAAGCTGTAAGAAGTATATACAATGGAATGTTACTTACTGTTTATATTAATAGAGTTAAAAATAAAACATATTATTTACTCTTATTTAGTTCGGATTATTATTAGTTAAAGCATAACAGATTATTTACAAACAGGCATAAGCAGTATAATCAAGAAAGTATAATTAGAAATAGCATTTGAAGAACTTATATAACTTTTACAAGGAATAAATATGTTATTATTCTATTAATGATATTTTCATTACTGTTCTCTCCCTGCCCTCCCCCACCCTTTACCCACTACATAATCTAAATAGAATGTCATTATTTAAACAAAGAAAATAATAAAAGGAGAAGGAAAAAAAAGGTAAAGATTAAAAAAAATGTATCAAATTACTAACCTTACTTCTTTTCAGAAAGAGAAACAAATTGAATCACAGCTTGCCATTAAATCTTCAGGTATTTTGACTGGTTATGAAACAAAACATTTCTTTGCACATAGAGAATAACTTTGATTAAATCTTTTCCAAAATATTTGTGGCTTTCTGGAAATGCAGGAACTATATTCAAAAGATTAATAATGAACTAAAATGATGAGAGAGAAAAAACATATAACAAATCATTTGTTTTTAGTCTCTTCTTCTTCTCTGAAGTCTTCCACGAAGCTTCAGTTGCCAATCTCTTTAATGAAGAACTAGCCCATTCCATTTCTTCTATTTTATCCAAAATCCTTTTCTTTGACAAACAGTAAAGCAGAGTCTAAATCATCGAAAACCTTAGGACCATCAGGAAGGAAGATTTTAAGCTTGGCAGGAAACAGAAGGTATGTTTTAAACTGTGCTTTTTAAGCTCCCTTATTAGTGGCAGAAAAACTTTTCTTTTAGCTATTACCATGGAAGAATAGTCATTGTCAAAACGCACAGTTGTCTCATTAATCTTAACAGGAGCTTTAGCCCAAGCAGATTTAAGAACCATCTCTTTATCAAAAGATGATAGAAATCTAACTATAACTGATCTAGGATATTTTTGTTAGAGTTAGTATTAGCTATAGATTTATGTGCTCTTCGATACCAAAAGAGAATGCTTCTGGTAAGTCTAAAGTTTTAGGGAGCCAAGTTGTTAAAAAGAAGTAATATTGTTACCTTCAATATTTTCTGGCAGTCCAAAAATCCTAATGTTATTGCACCTAGATCTATTTTCCAGGTCATCCAGCTTTGTTTGTAAATGTGTATTTTGTTTCAGCAGAAACTCAATGTTGATTTCCTCTTCTTGGATTCTATTTTCCATGTCATTCACAGCTTCTTCTATGCCTGTCATCTGGTTCTTCTGTTGTTGCAGGTCTGTATGTAACAGGTCTATTTGTTTTGTAGTTTTTCTATGAAGGTGTCTATTTTAGTATCCATTTTATCCATTTTATCAGTAAGTTGCTGGATTATAATTATCAGAGACTGAAGTTCTTTCTTGATGCTGGAGTCTTGAGAATTTGTCTTACTGGAACTCATTTCAGACTGATAAACTGACAGGAAAATTTCCACAGTGATTTCTGACAGGAATATTGTTAAGATTTCCTTTCTTTTTTAGATATAGTTCAAGAACTATATAAAACAAACGTATTTAGAAAGAAAATTACTTCAAAAATTAATTTTTTAAGTAATTAATTCCTGTCAGTGTAATGAAATTGGTGGAGCTGAAGAAATCTGCTGCTATCCTGTGTTCATCCTTGGCCACGCCCCCCGGAACTTGGACTTTCTGACTGAACGGTTTAGGATGCTGAGGTCCAAGATGGGCCTCAAGTCCCCGGTCTTTTTTGGCACCAAAAAGAATCTTGAGTAAGTCCCTAATCCAATCTGGTCTGCGGGGACCGGTTGGATGACTCCTTTTTGCAGCAGCTTTGAAACTTCTGAGGCTGCGATATCCCGTTGACTGGGTAGCGGGTCCGGGATTTTTCTGGGCTGAGGGGGGTTGAGAGAATGGGATGGAGTAACCTCTGGCTATAATCCGAAGCACCCATCGGTCCTGAGTGATACCTTCCCAGGCCTTTAGGTGCTTCGAGAAAAGACCCCCGACTGGCTCCGGAGCTGCACAGCCGGGCAATCCCTCAGGGACTATGGAAGGCTGAAGAGCCACGAAACGACTAGCGGTCTCCAGTGTTGTGAGGGCCTCTGCCACCTCTGGGATGGCGTCTTCCGGAAGAATTTCCCCCTCCTCTGCCTCTAGAAGGGGAATCTTCCTGCTGAGAGGGGTAAGGCTTCTGAGATCTACGGAACCACATTTTCCCTCCTCTTTTAGCCTTGGGATAAGGCTGAAAGGGAGTGGAAAATCGTGCCCCTACGGCAGTCAGAGTCTTACCCTCCTGTTCACAGCGGGTTAGTGTGTCCTTTACCTTGGGTCCAAACAGGGAGGACCCATTGAAGGGGGCGTCGGCAAAGGAAGACTTAAAGGCCTCCACGAAATGACACAGGCGGAGCCAGTCTTGTCTCAGAGAGCAATGCCTGTACTGCTGCTACTCGCCTCTCGCCGCATAAGAAATGAGCCTCATGGACGAGTTCAAAATGGACGACATTGTAGCCAGCTGAGAGCCAACCGTCTGGGCCAGCTCCTCAGGCAGGTTACCCAAGAGGGTATCGGATAGCTCCTTAATCAGATCCCTCTGAAATCTGGTAAAGTGCGTAAGGTAGTTCAAGGACCTCAGTGTAAAGGCTGCTGAACTGAGGGTGCGCTTTCTGTACCGATCCATGCTCCTAGACTCCTTATTAGGAGGATGGACGGACGTCGAAGCCTCTGCTACATCTTGCTGGGTAGCAGATGCCACCACCAAAGCATCTACAGCCACACCTTTAGTTAGAAACTCTTTTTCAGGGGGCGCCGAAAGGAACTTATTCGGATGAGCAGGCACCGGTTCCACAGAGTCTATATGTTCCCACACCCTTCGACAGATCAAATCCAAGAGCTCATTGAAGGGCGGAGACACCCAGGAGGCGGAGGGCTGAGCCCCGAAGGCCTTCAGGAACACCGACTCATCAGCAGAGGGAGGTTTGGACTGCCAGCCGCCTCGTTGTTTTAGGGCTTCAAGGATGTCTGCAAAGGAGACATCATCCGAGGATGACTTAGGGGAACCCTCTGCATCATCGAGATCAGTGTCGGATGTTAGAGACTCATCAGGGGAGTCAACGTGCTTCCTCTTGCACAATCTTTTCCTGGGGGGTTCTTCCGAAGAGGCTTCAGAAGGACCTCCAGGAGGGGAGAAACCCCAGCGGGGTAACCTGAGGCCCCGGGGCTCCGCTGTCTAAGGACGGGGGACTGCCAACGACCCAGTTTCCGTATGCAGGGAAGGAGCTGGGGAAACCGTGGAGGTAGCCAAGGAAGATTTGGCTAATGCACTCCTCATAGCCCTGAAGGCGGGACCACCAGAATCCTGGGAGGGTCCCACCTCCATAGCCACGACAGTGGATGGCACTCCCGCTGCCGACGCACCAAGAGGGAGACTTGGGACCGAAAGCATCAATCCCAAAGCCTCCCCTCCAGGGCCGAAGGAAGAAGTCCATGTAATGAACTCCGACCCAAGAGCCGGAGTTGGAGCAAGGGTCGGGCCCGACCCTAACACCTCCACAGGTTCCACCAGCACCGGCTCCAATGGTGCCGAAGCTGTTGGAGGAGGAACCACAGTAGGGGAGCGGACCATTGGCTCCGAAGCCGAATGGGCTGGAGCCGAAACTAGCTTTTGGAACACCGGAGACTGGAAGAGTCGAAGGAGCACCCTGTCGATGTCCGAATCACACATCTTGGATGATCTAGAGGATACCAATCGGGCCCGAACCGATTTCTCCATCGGCTCCGAAGGGCTCGGGGACCGGCTCCGAATGGACTCAACAACTATCGGCTCCGAGGAAGATCTCAAGGAAATTTCTCTCGGTGCCGATAAGGACTTCAGCTCCGAGGGGGAAGAGTCTGAGCCGGTAACCCTTATCGGCTCCAATATCAGTGGAGCCGATGAGGGTGACCTGCCTCTCGATGCCCCAGACCTCGGCTCCGAAACCAGAGGGGTCGAGGCTGGAGGCATCGAGGCAGACCGTTCCGACCTCGGCTCCGAAGTCCGTGGAGCCGATGGAGAAGTCTGCTTAGATTTTTTAGCGGTCGGTTCCGACTGACTGGTCGGAGCCGATGCTTTCTTCTTTTTAGAAGGAGACGGAGAGGAAGATAAAGCCTCCTCGAAGGAAGGCTTGATTAATCCCTTGAGGATTAATTTGTTCTTCCTCTCCTGGAGGACTCTTGATGAGAAGGCGTGGCACACACTACACGATTCTTGTAGGTGCTTGGCACCTAAGCAATAGACGCACGAGGAGTGGTCGTCCGTTATGGACATTTTAAAACCACACCTCGTGCATTTCTTAAACCCGGAGGGTTTGTGTTCTTTAGACATAACGGTCTATCTAAGTGAAAAAAACTAAACTTAGCCAAAAGGTAAAGTTAAATTCAACAAATTTAACAAATATATATATATATATTTTTTTTTTTTTTTTTTTTTAACACTAAACAGTTAAACAGACAGAAAAGAGAGAAAGAGAGTCAAGACCCTCTAACTTAAACGGGTACTTGACCCAAGAAAGAGACACTAGTAGCAAAGCAACAGGGGAAGGCCCCTCTAACTAAAATGGGAAACCTTCCCTGACTAAAAAAATCATGAATTTCTCAACAGAAATTAACCAATCACACTTATATAACAACAATAGCTGTTAAAACAGCTTTTGGGTTCAAAGTAAGGAAATTTGTGACAGGAAAAAGCCTAAATAAATAGTACTTAGCCCAGCCAAGTTGAGACCACGTCTAAGCTTTTTAGTGGCAAACGAGATCTGGGGGATTAGTGGTGGTGCATCCTGGGATAAAGATAGCTCAGCCAATAAGAGGCCTCGCTCTATAGCATAAGCGTGCCGAGTCGGAGCCGAGGGATCGGCTCTGAACCCATCAGTACAGAATGTAGGTGAGATAGGATCACATAACATCTGGCAGTTTAAGGCCCTAATAGCCAAGGTTGCAGAAGTGTATACCTTCTTACCCCATCTATCCAGCGCCCATGAATCTCTATCAGCGGGGGTAGGATGTTTGGCAGTAGTAGCCTTAATGCCCTTGGGTCCCTGTGAAATGGTCTCAGGATCCGCAGTAGGATTTTTAAAGAGGAACTTGTGAGAGTCAGGCACCCTGTAATACCTATCAGGTTTTCTGGGAGCAGGACGTAGAGAGTCAGGGGCCAGGCTAGATTCCGAGAAGGCATCATCTACAATGTCCAGTACAGGAGGAATAGCTAAAGGCCTGTGTTGAGGCAGGAGTAAGAATTCCCTAAGTCTCTTTTTGGAGTCAGAGTAATCCTGGCTTTCCCAGCGAAAATGTTCCCTAAGAGTATGCAAGGTTTCACCAAAAGAGAAATCCTCTGGAGGGAAAACAGAGGGAAGTGAGTCCTCTGCATCAAAATCCTCATAGGTAGATAAGGGCAAATCCTGGTCATCAGAGAAAACAGAAATTTCAGAATCCTGATCAGAAGAATCAGAAGGAAAATCAGTCCTAGGTCTCTTATTGGGGGAAGGATGGCTTCCCCTGATTAGAGTAATAAGGTCTTCAGCCATTCTTATCATTTGTTTTTTAGGCATAGGGGCCTGACCATGTGGTCTGGGTGTCAGTTTTCCAGTCATGGATTGAGTTTTAGGCCTTGAAGAAGACGATGGCGTTGGTTTAATATGCAAGTCAGTAGGCCAGAATACACCCTCAGATGTCGGTGCCTGCACAGCTGCACCGGACCCATCCAAGGTAGAGACATCTGCAGGTTCCACAGTCGAAGAAGCATCTTGCAGCATACTGGACTCCGAATGGGTCTCAGTAGAGGCCTGTGAATCTGAAGTAGCGAGTATCAGGGGCTGCAAAAGTGCCTCACTGAACTGGCGACTAGCTTAGGAGAAGTGTCGCCGGCAGCTTTGGACCTAAGCGGTCTGTCTCTGTCTTTATCTTTGCATTTTTTCAGAATGTCGGCAGTCGAGTGGCTTACCGAAGCAATTTCTGGATAAATGAACAGAGTACCAAAATATTTAGATGCATAAATGAACAGACGATGAATAGTATGACGTTTGAATAAGGCACAAAACCAACAGCGAGGTACGTTGTGGTCTGGGCCTAAGCAAGGAATGCAGTATGAATGAAAATCTTTATGAGGTAGTTGCTTTCCACAAGAAATACAATTGTTAACTTTTACTGACATCAGTTTAGAGCAAGAAAAAGGATCCCCAACGGGGTACTTAGCTTAGTTGAAGACTTCGGATCTGAAACTCGAAAACGAAAATTTCAGGAGTCAGCTGACCGGCACTTGCGAACTGCTTCTGCTTTGGGCACCGCATAACAAGAAAGACTGATGTAATGGTGTCAGCTGCATGCTTTATACCCCTGACTACCTGACGTCATGGAAGATGAGACAGCAACCGATGCAGGACCCAAGACTTTGATAATCAGATTGACTGAGGACTACTGCAAGCAGATAACCCAAATGTGATGACTGCAACAGTGAAACACGAAGAACATCTGATAGTGCATACAGCCTGTCCTGAAATGTAGATATTTCCTGAAAGACTCCCTTATGAGGATGTGCAGATAAGCTTCTTTTAAGTATAGGGTGACTAACTAGGCATCCTTGGCTAGCATAGGAAGAAGATGTTGCAGTGTTAGCATTTTGAATTTTGAGACCACCAGAAAGGTGTTGAGAATTGATAGATCCAGGATAGGGTGCCAAGAGCTCTCTTTTCTGGGCACCAGGAACAGTCTGGAGAAGAAACTCTGTCTCCTTTGTTCTACTGGAACAGGTTGAATAGCCCTGATATGGAGAAAGGAAATTACTTGCTTTTGAGCCTCTGCCCACTGGTTTGGAGGAAGGTCTGCCAACCCACTTGGGGTTGGCAGTGAGTGGAAATAGAATCTGTATCCCTGGGATACAATGTTTAGAACCCATCGGTCCTGAGTAATGGACATGTTTTAGACATGAAGGGCAGTTTTCCTCCTGGGGGTGCAAGTACTTGGGCATGGCTGGGAAAGATAATTGGAAAGTCTTTGTGAACTTTTTCCATAAGGGGGTGGCTTACCACTCCCTGTTTTTGAGGTGGGAACACTCCATTGTTTAGATCTCTGCATACCATGAGATTGCAGTTTTGGGGGTCTGTTTCCCCTGGGTTTGGACCGAGAAGGCCTGGGAGGGACTAGAAAGGACCTGTTTTTTTGAAGACCAATGCCTACTGAATCTAGGTGGCTGCACTTGTAAGAATTCTTTGATAGTTTGCATAGATTTAGCTTTTTCTTCCATCTTTTTAAGAACTTCGTCTTATTTTGTGCCAAACAAACGATCCTGTTTTAATGGAGCATCGCTTTGACATGGTCTGGCAAGACTTGTTCCTTCAGCCAAGCATGCCTTCTCAGTACAGACCCAGTGACAGCTGCCCTGCAAGATGCTTCTAAGGCATCAAACCCACACTGCAGAGTATGTTTACTAAATTGGTTTGCAGAATGCATTAACTCTTGTAAATCTTTATTTTCTGCACAATCTGTAAGTAACACCATTTTTTGTTTAATTAGTTCCATAATATGTTGCTGATATTTCAACATGTGAAACTGGCAATTCAAAGCACTGATGGCAAGAGTTGCAGAGGTATATACCTTCTTACCCCATCTGTCTAAAGCTCTAGAATCCCTGTCTGAAGGGGTAGGGTTTTTGGCTGTAGTAGCCGTAATGCCTTTAGGTCCCTGGGAAATGATCACTGGATCCGCAGTAGGATTCTTAAAGAGAAATTTGTGAGAGTCAGGTACTCTGTAGTACCTGTCAGATTTTCTAGGAGCTAGAAGTAAAGTGTCAGGAGTAAGACTGGATTTCACGAAGACATCATCTACAATATCCAGGACAGGGGGTATAGCTAGAGGCCTGTGCTGAGGCAAATTTAAAAATTCCCCGAGTCGCTTTTTGGACTGAGGATAGTCCTGGAATTCCCAGCGGAAATGCTCTCTTAAGGTATGCAAGGTTTCACCGAAAGAAAAATCCTCTGGAGGGGAGGCAGAGGGAATGAATTCCTCTGCATCTGAATTCTCATAGGTAAATAAGGGTATGTCATGGTAATCAGAAGGGTCAGAGTCATCGGACTCCTGGTCTACAGAATCAGAAGGAAATTCAATTCTTTGTCTTTTAGCAGGGGAAGGCTGGCTTCCTCTAATTAGAGTAATAAGGTCTTCAGCCATTCTAAGCATTTGTTTTTGTGGCATGGGAGCTTGAGCATGCACTTTGGATGCCGGTTTTCTAGGCGTAGTGCGGACTCTGGGCCTGAGAAACGTGGTAGTTTTAGTTAAAAAATAAGTTGTTGGTTTAATACGAATTTCAGTAGGTCGGACAACACCCTCAGAAGCTGGTGCCTGCACAGCGGCTCCGGACCCATCCAAGGTAGAGACATCCGCAGGTTTCATAGTTGAAGAAGCATCTTGCGGCATACCAGACTCCAAATGGGTCTCAGCAAATCTGTAGAAGCAGGCATCAGGGGCTGCAAAGGCACCTCATTCTGTACCGGCAGACTGGCGACTAGCTTAATGGAAGCGTCGTTGGCAGTTTTTGACCTATGCGGTCTGTCTCGGTGCATTTTCAGAAGATCGGTAGTTAGATGGCTTACTGAAGCCATTTTGGAATACGGAGAATGAGGGTGAAAGAATTTAACTATAAAAATAGCACAACGATAAATGGTTCAGGCGTTCACAAGGCACAAAACTGACAGCGAGGGACGTTGTGGTATGGGCCTAAACAGGTGATGCAGTAAGAATGAAAATCTCTATGAGGTATTTGCTTTCCACGGGCAAGACAATTGTTAACTTTTTCTGACATCGGTTAGAGCAAGAAAAAACAATCCACAACGAGGTACATAGCTTTAGAAGACTTCAGGTTTGAAACTCGAAAAATGAAAATTTCCGGTAGCGGCTGACCGACACTTGCGAACTGCTTGTGCTTCAGGCTCCTTCTCGGCAAGAAAGACTGATGTAATGGCATCGGCTGCATGTTTTATACCCCTGATGACCTGACGTCATGGAAGAGGCATCAGCATCCGAAGCAGAACTCCCAAGACTCTGGTATTTAGGCCGACTGAGGGCTACTTACAGGCAGATAACCCAAGTGTGATGACTGCAACGGTGAAACACGAAGAACATCCACAATTAAAGATTTTATTAAGAATAATTGACATACACAAGCTTTCAAACATTACCATGCACATTTTTCAAATCAGATGCGGTTGTGTGCTCAAAATGTGGATCAGTTTCTTCAACATAAAGTAAACATCACATGGTGGGACTCTTGTCACTTTATAAGGGGTCAGCACAAGGAGGTCCCTTGCAAGAAAGCTTTGCAAGCCTTCAAAGAAGGCTTAACACTGACATGGAGGAAAGACATCTAAGATGCCTAGGTACCATGGAGTATCTGCCCACTGTAACAATCCTCACCCTAAGTCAGAGATGTTGGAGATAATTTTAACCTAAGAAACTGGCAGTTGAAAAGGACATTAAAAACAGACATTAAAAATGTCATCTGGCTAAATTTGTAGCAATTTGGTTTTGTAAAAGGTAAATCCTGTCTAATGAACCCAGACCCAGTAAACTTAATATAACACAAGCTTCTGACAGTGGTCATACTGTACATGTAAACCATCTTGCTTTGGCGAAGACCTTTGACATAATATCCCATGCTAGCACAATTAATACACTAAATGTGTCACAAGTAGACCCCTGTCATATGATGGATAGTGGACGGGCTAAAAAAAACAGAACCTACTCGGTGTGGGTGACAGAGGAAGCATCAGAGGATATGAAGGTGGCCAGTAGTGTTCCACAGGGCTCAGTGTTGAGACCAGATTTGTTCAGCATTTACTTATCTGACCTATAAACTAAAAAGCAAGGCCTATGGCTAACCAGATTGGTGGGTGACTACAAACTGAAAGTCATGTTTAAATCCTTCTCTATCACAGAAGCCCTGCAGCAGCAAATTCTGAACACTTGGTGCACTAAAAGTGCATAAAGTCAAATTCTAAAAAATGCAACTGACTCATCTGGCTGATGAACCATTCTCCCCGTATACAGCATTGACAATACCTCTCTTCAAAATAAAACTGTAGTTAGAGATCCACGATTCTGGGTTGATAATTCCCACTTCATTGATTATCGTGCAGCAGCGGTTACCTCTCAACCTCTTAGAGCAAGAAATCTGGACAAAGCCATAAATAAAAGTGGGACAATGGACCAAAAATAGGGTCGATTTTTAAATATTGTTCTTACAAACTTAGAAAATTGATAGAATAACAAGTTTTGCATTAACATGAATTTTCTGAGGGATATGAAGTCTGAAACTCAAATGTCTGTCATTATTTCTGAACTTCAGTCTCTAATGATTTACCACTAATTTGCTAAAAAACACAATTTTATGAAAAACGGACTAGAAATATGAGCCCAAAATCTGGACATTCTGTGAAAATCTGCACAGTTGAGAGGTATGAGGGGTTGAAGGTAGCCTTCTACATGATGCAGTCGATGTCAAAGGAATACAATCCATATTTAAAGATGTTATCACTCCCTTCCACTCAGCATTGATCAGACCAGTTAAAGAATACAATGTCTTCCTTTGGGATGTACCTTTCCAGACATCAAACAATTGGGAAGACCCCGGATGATTCTAGACATCAAACAATTGGGAAGACTCCTGATGTTCCTAACAAATCACAGTCTTAAAATCCATATACTTACAGAAAAAAAAATAGTAGTACTGTTCCTATTTTCTGTAGCTTATAGCATTTTACGCCTTACCTTCTAATCAATTAAGGGCTCAGGAGTCTGGGATCTGTTGTACCATCACAAATCAGACAGTCACAAAAATAGAAAAAGGATCAATAAAACAAGGTGAAGCAACAAATTCTTTACTCAGCATCTCTAGTACCACTGTAACAGCCTTCCACTGCAATTAAAGCTGTGTGAATCAATATCTTCCTTCAAATGGGACTTGGATGATTGGATAGGTGTTCATAAACCATCCCACCCATGACTGGCCAAGCCCACCTTTTGTGGTGAGGTACAGTCTAGCATGGGAACTTGCAAGGGAAAATGGTTGCAATTCTCAGTATCCTTGAACTTTGATTCCTATGACACCTTACTTGGAAGCTCACAACAGTTGTCCACTGGGCTAAGAGTGAGATGGAAAACATTGCTGGAATGTTTATTCTATGGAATTCTGAGGATCCACTGAGGAACTCTTGGATGACGTCCTGCATAAAGAACAATGAAGACTAATGCTAAAATCAATCCTAGAGTCCTTAGGCAGGATGTGGGGAGGTCCCCTGGGCTCAATGGGACAATTAGTATCAAATCCGTACTTAAACTAAGAAGAGCAAGGTTATAATTAAGATTCATATGGATTTTAAATACCCTATTTTAAACAGGGTTTTAATAATAACAATAATTTTTAGGTATTGTATTATCTATTTATATTTTTGGTACTTGTTCGATAACATGATCATTGTTCTATTCTTTTTATATACAACACAATCCTCATTAGATTTTTTAGGGGGCCCATTTTAATGCATATTAACAGGAACATTTCTAAACACAAATGTCTTATGCAATGTATTTAAATTTTTTTAGGAGCCCATTATTATTTTTAAAGATTTTTTAAAGATGTTTTTTGATAAACTAGAGTTTGTTATTGTAAATAATTGTGTGTACTTATGGTTTTTAACAGGATATCAATATTGTATGAACAGTCTATTATTGATCTATTTCCAGCATGTACAAATCTTGTATGTTTTTGTTTTAGTTCTAAACAGAACATCCTATATATTTTTAAATGTAAGTTTACCTTTTAGTGATCAATTGACAGCAGATGTTTTTAATTTAATGTAATTGGCTAGGTATTTAAGCTGTTGTATTGAGTTAGAAAGGCATCATTTGAAAAAGCTCAGAATTCATCTGAGCGAAAGCGCTTGTGTTTGCAAGTCTGGTTGTGTTTTGCTTAATAAAGAGCCTTGATCTACATCCTCATCTTTCAGCTGCTCTGTTTCCTGGCCTTGGATTTTTGTTTCGTTGGTTCGTTTTTTTCACTAATTTTAGGATTCTGATAGTGCTGACTGGGAGGACAAGATAAGAGATGCTGAATGGCTGAGGCACAGGTATCTCGTCTGTGACATAAAAGTCCAGAAATATCCTTGTATTGAAAGGATAATGGATGAAAAAGTATAACCTGAACCAGGAGCAGATATGAATTTGCAAGCTTTAATGTAACAATGAAACAAACAGTTGAAGCAGAGATTCTCTTTGCAGGACAAGACATTTCCTAGGTCACAACAGCAAAAAACACAGTCAAGTTAGATAAGGAAAATCCGGCATCCCTGCATTCTGAGTTGGAATGCTAGTGTGAACATGCATAAGTTGAACATCCTGGTGGGGGCAGAGGTGAGCCAAATGGTAGACTCTGCCACTGGCAGTAGCTGTGAATAACCAAAAAGTACAGAAACATATTCAGTTTCTTGAATATTTTTGTTGCAGATCTAGGATTTTGGAGATTCAAAGAGCACATTATGTCTCCTCTGAAGTGACATGGAAGGATGGGTCCACTTTGACCCATTAAAATTACACTTTGTCAAAACTAAAATAAGCGATCCTAGTTCAGTGAAAGTGCATTTAAATGAAAATGCACTTTCACGAAATGCAGTACACCGAACATAAACAAAAAACATACACACACACAAAAAAAAAAAATAACACAAACGTAATTATGCATGGGGGCAAGCCCCCCCTGCACCTCCCATGTGGGGGGCTGTGCCCCCCATACCCTTGCTACTTATATATACTAACTCCAAAATTGCACTACAATGGGGAAAGGGAATATTCCCTTATTCTCACTGTACTGCGATCTATAACAACTACTCGATGTGCTAAGTTTCTCGAAAGTGCGTTTTCATTTAAATGCACTTTTACTGAAGTGGGATCGCTTATTTCACTTTTGACAAAGTGTAATTCTGAGGGGTTGAAGTTGACCCATAAGGCTACAGTGATCTGTGACCACACTAAAAAACTTTTTGGAATAAAGGTTCTTAAAGTCACTGACATCCAGATTAACCCCGAGAACATCTTTCCCCACATCAGGACGTGGTGGAGAACAAACCACTCCAAATGTCTCCTGATGGAGAAAGTTGTGCAAAGGACTGCTGTAATCTACTATGGGACTCCTTATGGTCTTCTGGAAGTGGTCATGGACCCTGGCCTCTGGATATAAAACTTTGCTGGGTAGTATGTCTAGTGTGGTTACCTGATCCCACCATCCTCCTGAAACATATCCAACACTGGCCCCTCTGTATTCAGGAGAATGACCTCCATGAATAGTGAAATTTAGCACCCACAGCCAATAGGCAATAGTTTTTCCCTTCATATCAGTGACATGGCATTTCATTCCTGGCCAAACAGAACAGGGATCCTAAGTGTGTGTGTGTGTGTGTGTGTGTGTGTGTGTGGGGGGGGGGGGGGCATCCAAAAAAGTCCTACTGTCGCCCTTGGCAAAAAAATGCAGCCAGAAGTATCTGTGAATGATGGTACTGGATCCTGCTGCCCTACTAGTCCCTTCTGCAGCATTACAGGCCACTAAGTTGCTCAGAATGGATAAAGCAGCCGGACCTTAATTTGTTCCTTTTAAGAAGCCTTCAGGCAATTGTTCAGCAGCATGCTTTAATTTGTTGCAATCCTATGGAAAAAAAACCCAGCAAGTCAATGAGGTAGTTCAATGCCCACAAAGAAAGATGGGAAATACAAATTCATCTTTCCCAGCTCTGTCTATAGCAGGTTCTTCTTGTCTGGGGGGTGGGGGGGTGGGGGGGGTGGAAAGTTAGGTCTGTAAAACAAAAGCATTACTGCATCCAATAATAGCAACTTCCCACTTAAGATTCTTTGTCCAATCAGTCCACTCCTTTGGATTCTGGTAACTCTGGTCTGCATTCTTTGTACTACTGTTCCAATATTCTTTCTGGCATTCTGTAGGCTGTCCACAATGAGAAAAGCCGGGTCTATATTAGAAAATATAAGTTTCAAAACTTCGAATGTTCTAATATCAAACCCTATTCAGTGAAAGCTGAAAACATCGAACATACAGGAACAGCGATTTTTTTCCTAGGGAAAAAATTTGCTGTTCCAAAATACATACATACAATACAAGCACACCAAACAAACAGCAATCCACACACATACACCTAAAATCTTACACCTAACCCTACACTAAACTATACACACACCACTAACTATCCACTTACCTTAACCCAAACCCTAACCCTAAGGTCTGTCACTATCACACACTCACCTCACCCATGCCCTAACCCTAACTCACCTACCCCGCCCTAACCCTCACATCCACACAATCGCACACTTACCTGACCCGCGCCTCAACCCTAACTCACCTAACCCACCCTAACCTTCACGTTCACACAATCGCACACATGCCTAACCCGCGCTCTAACTCATCTAACCCACCCTAACCCTCACATCCACACAATCGCACACATACCTAACCCACACCCTAACCCTAACTAATCTAACGCGCACTCAATCGCATACTTACATGAACACGACCCGTAACTTTCCACCACAGCGCTGAAAATACCGAAGCAACAGAAACGGACAACAGAATTCTTTCCCTAGGAAAAAAATCAGTTTTCTGTTGCTTCGATATTTTCAGCTTTCGCTGAATAGGGTTCGATATTAGAACATTAGAAGTTTTGGAACTTCGATGTTGTAATATAGACCAGGAAAAGCCACCCAGAAAAAAAACACACACACACACTAGGATGGGAGTCAGCACATTTAAGGAGTCTCCTTTTTCGGGAGAATACCAGTTCAGTGGGCAAACACCCTCTCTGCTGTATTACTGGATACTGGATACTTTAAAAATGTAGGGTCAGCAGTGGAGAAGCAGGGGAACTGACCATATCTTCATTATTACCACTGTCATCATAAAAATCCTGGACTGGAGAATCTAACAGAAGTCTCAACTGAATACATCTACAAGATGATTTTTTGATGCTTCTTAGGTTGGGGGTTATGGTTCACAGGATTCTGGTAGCTTCTAAAGGACTGGATTAGTAAGAGAACATTTCAAAGGAGATGGGGGGGGGCTGAAGGTTGGCAAATGATGGGGGGGGGGGCTGTAGGTTGGCATATCGGTAGGCAAAGTTGTCAGATGGTCAAAGTCTGGAACAAACAGTCCCAGCAACAAAGCCCTTAAGAGGCAAAAGGTAAGGGAAAAGTAATGGAAAGTGATGGCACCTGAATTGTCTCTGTACTAAAAGAATCATAGCTGGGGAAGACAGCACTGGGAAGACTGACAATACAGAAGAAGATGCTTAACAAGTGGGTGCCAAAAAAAGGTTATGTAGAAAGGAAGATGGTTTGAAGCATTGTCATTAATGGTACCTAAACTGTTTGCGCCAGAGAAGCAGATGTCAACAGCATCAGTGCTGTAAAGCTGACCATCAAAACTGGAAAACTGCTGTCCCAGGAATCAAGGCTGGTCATGAAAGGTGGCTATCAGTGCTGCAAACAGACCAGCACCTGAGTTGGCAGCATTGGGGAAGAAGCAAGTAAATCTGGGAAACTACGTTCCCCCAAACCATGAAAACAATTATTGACCTAGACTGGCATTTATACAGTCTTTAGAAGGTAGAGGTTATCAAGTCATAGTCAACTGGTAGAAATGTCAAAGACAGCTGTAGTGTAAAAAAAAAAAAAACAAAACAAAAAAAAAAAATGAGACAAGCCCAATGAGAAGAAAAAGGGAAGAACAAGGAATCCAGAAACAACAATCTTCATTACTACAACAGGAAGCTTAACAAACTCCACTGGCACACTGCCAATGTCCGTTTACCACTAACTTAGCACAAGACTACTCTGGCAAATGACTTTTAGCCAAGTCTGACTTGCTGGCTGAAGAAGACTGTTTGGCCGCTTGTGGGAACCCATTGATTTTTTTGCAGCACAAGTTCTGCCTGCTGAAACTTGTTTCTTAGAAGAACTATGTTATTAGTATCAAGATGAGAAATAAAAAATGAAGGCGAAGGCAAATTAAATTTTTTAAATCTTTTCCACACCAATGTTTTGTGGTAGAGTTAATCTTAGCACAAGTGCTGGTGTCCTGTGTAGGACCTTAAGTGTGCACATCAACTGGTGGAAAGAGCCTACTGCAGACACACAAAGATTACAAGATCATCAACTCAGAAAATGGAAGGCCAAGGCAAGAACTGTAGGGGGAAGCAATAAAATAAAAAAAATGATTTTCCCCATTAAGGGAGACAAAGGGATCACCACCAAAAAAAAAAAAATAAGAAATAATCTACAGTACTTACAACTCCAAACATGTTCAAAATCCACACAAAATAGACAAAGCAACCTGTGGTTGTTTCCGCTCTATAGCAAAATATTTCTGCAGAAAAAAAGAACTGAATGGATGGCTTACAAGTTAAGCAAATGAAGGCTGGAGAGTAGTACTATGTGATGCAACAGAGGGAAGCTGCTGTAGTGCACAGAAGTCAGATTCAATCTGCATTAAATGGGGGATGGGGAGGCAAGATGTGTTGAAATGTAATCTGGAACAGAAAGGGGTATTTAAGTGACTTCCTTCAGGTGCTAGGACCAATAAAATGCAAAGGGAAAATTTCATTTTAATGCCACCTTCAATAAGAGAGGCCCCCACAATATGTCAGCACCAAATCTGGTCAGGCTTAACAAAGCTTAGACTAAGTGGCACAAGGAAAGTGATTCAAGAGGGTGGGTAAGGATTTACCTTTTCAAGAAACTGGAAAAAGTAAACCAGTAACAGACTTCCTCTGACCAACATAACATCATACAAGGGACAACTGGAAAGTTATCTTTGAGTCATGGTGAAAGCACTTGGCTAAATGGGGAACACTGGGAGTGATTCAATAACAAGGTAGAATATTTATTAACACACTTTTATCGGGTAATCGGATAATTTTATCGATTTTATTGGGTAATCGGGTATCGGATAACAGATACTGATAATATAGGAAACAGCAAGAATACATATTAGGAGTCAATACTGATATGTGAGTTATACATACATAAAAAAGAAGCTACATTGAAATGAGAGTTATTCATATATAAACGAACTGTAAATGAATAATGGTGGAATTGCAGATTACAGTCAATGCTTATATTCAGAATGGTTAAAAGATGAAGTAGGCAAGTATACACTGGAAAAGGAGACAGATGGAAAGAGAAACAGGTAGACAGTTTAGTGGAATGCAGTCAGCATAACTTGGTTATGTAAGAATTTTTAACCAGAAGCAGAAAATGGATAGGTGCCTGACTTTTCAGAAGCTACATTAGGGGAATGTGGCTAGTATTCAACAGGTTAAAAAAAGAAATAGAAGTGAGAAAAGGGATACAGATGGATGCAGAGGTTAGACTTGGAGATGAAGAGACCACACGCCAGATGGTGGAGAGAAGATTCAAGCAGCATTGTCAGTAAATATAAAGACACTTGAAGAATGTGGGAAAAGTATGGATTTACAAAGCTGAAATGACAGGAGGAGAAACATGATGGGTAGTGTCAAAGGGTTTGGAAAATGTCTTAAAGGGACGGGTCATTGATGGGTCAGAAACGAAGACTGCTGCACTGTAGTGATCCAGTCTTAAGAAGTTAATGGGGTCTGAAGGAAGACCCTTAATGCTGAAAATGTGGGAAAGAAGCAAGGAAATTACATGAGCTGGACAGCTACTGAAGTTAGGAACTCAAGAGTTCCTTGGCATAGTAGGCGAAATAATTATATGGAAACCACAAAAGGATGGCTAGGTCCTTTTTCTTTTATGATGTAGAAAAGCAGGAAGGGACAGACAATGTGTCCGGAAACACAGACTGAAGGTTCATTGTATTGGAGGGGTAATGAAGATCAGAAGAGGTACTTGTTGGAAAAAAAGAGCTATGGGCAGCAAACATAGAGACTTCATGTGTGCAGCAGGTGGAAAAACTATCTAGGGTAAACTCACCTAGTGGAAAGGGGATGCCGTGTACGAAGTAAGAAAGTTTGGAATCATGCAGATATCGGAGCAAGTAGAGAAGGGAGAACTGGTGTGAAAATCCTGCAATAAGGGGTTCCCATACAAGACTTGGAGGAGAAGTATGATAGATGATGAAATCTAACATACCCACATTCCACAGTTTGCTTAATGGTAGTGTATATGACAAATTATGGATCCTTTAGTGGAAAGACCAAAAGATAAGTAGAGTGTGAGGAAAGAACTGAAAAAATATAGGGTGAAAAAAAAAAAAGAGTATTTACCCATGTCCCTATCTTGGGATTAAAGGAAACACTGCCAGAGCCATTGAGATTTATGAATTCAGCTATATTGCTTCTTCCAACCATCTATCATGTCATAAAATTTGTTCATATACATTACTGTTATAAATTAAATGAAACATAGTTCTAAAGGCATGTGCATACCTTTTTTCTTCTGTAAGCATGAACTTTTAAAAAAAAGGTATTTTCAAAAGTTATCGTTACTAAGTGATTTGCTAAACAAGCAGTGGTCACTGTGCCTCATCTGCTCTTACTCTATCACAATATCGCAGGTTTACTAAAGAACTTGGGATCAGCTGTCTGAGCTAACATCTGTCTTATAAAGTCATCTAGAAATCCTGGCACAGAGGTATGCAATTTGACAGTATATGGGAGCTTTTCTGTTTTTCATCTGAACAGTATGTTTACTTGAATGTATCTTCTGTTCAACAAGAAAACTGGATGCACATTTACATTTTTGACACCTATTGGAGAGGAGTCCCAGAATAAAACACACTGGTTTTGTATTAGTCCCTATACAGAAGATGAATCTGGTAAGTAAACTAAAATGAAATTGATTTCCCATATCCTCGATTTGGCAATTAAACATTTTTTGTGATCTGATGTAAATGCCCTTTGAGTGATTGAGCTTGGAGTTTCAGCATTTTGGCAGCGCTACACTTGCTATGCCTTTGCAAGATTATTCAAACTGAAGCCTTGTCTCACCATATTTACAGTGGAAGATGCTTCAATGCTCAGGACTAGGACAAATTATTACCCACAATTTCACATTGTATTTATGCAGCTTGTCTATTTTGGATATATCAGCATAATGCCCCCCCCCCCCCAGACAAATACTAGCCCCCAGATCACTACATTTGTCTTTTTTATTCTCTTCTGTACATTTGTAGCATGAATTAAAAAATGGCTTGTGCGGCTACAAAACTTCTGATGTCCACTAAGTTGCTATGTACATATGTCACTATCTTACATAAATACAGCTCATATAAAGAGAGAAATAGTTCCTTTCTAAAGCTAAACTCCTTCAAATTATACTGCAAATTTTATGGCAAGCCTTCTCCTGTTCAGTTACCATCTTCCTTACCTATGGAGGCAGTAGTTATTTTTCAACTACAGATCAGCTGTCATCACCTGAAATAATTACTATTTAGGCAGAATTGTCCCTCTCTGGTTTCAATCTAAAAGCCTTGAAAAGCATCAGAGATCAAAGTGTAAACCTCATGAAGAGTTTAAGCATGTTAGTGAGCAGAAAGTTTGGTTGTATTCCAAAGCTTTGTGGAATATCCAACTAAAAAAGCTTTCAGACCCAGATACTCGGCATCTCAAGCTGCAGAACAAACTGGAACCTTTCTCTCTCTCTCTTTTTTGAAATTATACACACACGAGATTTTGGCTTCTAGTAATCTCACTTCTTATTAAGATGCTGACCAATTTTAAGTCCATAGCAAATATTCACATTATCTGTGTGCTTGAGGACTGAACTGTAAACATAACCTTATTAAGTAAAATACCCCTGATACTAGGTACAGTGCATCAAACTAGTTAATATTTGAAGGACATTGGGCAGAACAGTAGCTAGACTATTTATTCTAGCAGTTCACCTAAGAGCTAGCACTGACAAGTCTTGTCTTCCACTTTTAGATATAACAGGTAATATCGCTTATGCTATAGGTTGGGGATATGTAATATGCCCTATTCAATGTAGAATCTTATTAGTAATCTGAGCTGCAGGCATATAACATCCTGGTCACAATGCATCTTTTAGCTGAATTTTATAGTTGTTGAGCAGTGTCAGTGGCTCAACAGGTAGCACATCAGAAGGTCGTTGAGTTCTATTCCCACCCCAGGTAAATGGATTAATTTTCCATTACTGTCACTGCAGCATTAGGGGGTGTTGCACATCAGCTCGGGATGACATGATCGACAGACCTTGATGCTTTGCCAGAGAAGGTCTTCATCTGTCACCCCTGGGATTTCTGCTACTGTCTAAGGCTCTTGCCAGTCCCATAGTGCCTTTTTAGGCAGCGTCTCAAGGGCAAAATTCCCAACGTAAAAACTCCATCTAAAAACAACCTCAAGGTTATGCTGCTAAATACTGGGAGTCTCAACACAAAACTGCATTCACTGGAAGCTGTCCTCACCTTGGAAGACACAGATATTTGTGCAGTCAGAGACACATGTTTCAAGGCTATGGAAAGCACCCTAGCCATACCAGGCAGGAGCTCCTTCCACACATTCAGACCTCAAACTGAAGGCATGAAAACTAAAGGAGGTGGTGTATCAATACTCATTAAAGATAAATACACCTGCAGATTGGTTAAACAGTATGATTCTCTGGAGACACTTCAGGTGGAATTAACTGTTGGTAGGACACCTATTCAAGTCATTGCCAGCTACAGGGCCCCATCCATGAATCAGGACACCCACTCTGCCTATTTGGATCTACTTGAGTCTATCAAGATACATCCAAACACCATAATTTTGGGTGACTTTAACTACTTAATCATTGACTGGGTAAATTACTCGTGCTCAAACTCACTTGCCCAAAGGTTCCTCAACTTCATTAACTCCAGTTCCCTGGACCAGCTGGTTGACACCCCCACAAGGGGTGCCAACATCCTGGATCTGGTGCTTACTAATACGGCGGACCACTCCAACACCCCCACTGTGAGGTCCTCCTTGGTGAGATCTGACTTTTTTTGAAATTATACACACAGGAGATTTTTTGGCTTCTAGTAATCTCACTTCTTACTAAATTGGTCTTATTCGAAGTAACTATCACACCTACCCCCCCCCACTAGAAGCAACTAAACTAAAAAACTTCTCCAAAGCATATTATAACCTCTTACAGGATGGTATAAATAATTTCACTACATCTCCTGCCTCAGATGGAACTGGCAACTATGCCAAGCTCTACACCAATGCTTTATACAAACACCTGTATACCTGCATGGTCGTAACAGATAGGAACAAAACAAGCTCCTCAAGGAAAAGCAAACCTGCCTGGTTGACAACTGCCATTACAGGCTTTACAATAAGAGGAAGAAACTGCTGTCTAAGAGTAAGAAGGAACAAACCTTCCTAAGCTGGAAACACTCCCTCCTCAGCTTAAACAAGCAAATAAGACTTCTTGTGAAGTTCTCCAAAGCAAACTACGAGCACAGATTCACTTTCTCAACAAAGGACAACCACAAGGCATTTTATACTTAAATCCATAACCTGAAAGATAAGACCCAAATTTGTGCCGAACTGGTAGTTAATGATATCACATATACTGATCATGTGGACATAGCTTGCCTGTTGGCCGACAGGCTCTGTGAAAACTTCACTCCCATATCCCCACCACAAGTACCCCATGACATCCCTAACACCTGTCCCCTACCTTATATCTCTAAAGAGCAGGTCATAAATGCCCTCTCTAAGGCCAAAAAACGCAACATATATGGGACCTGATAACATCCCAAGCTGCGTCCTACATGGACTCCAACATGAATTAGCAACACCATTAGGTACTCTTTTCAATCAGAGTCTAAGCACCAGCTTCATCCCAGCTGAATGAAAACAACCACCATTACTCTTTTGCACAGAGGTGGTGCTTCCACTGACACTGGGAACTATAGACCTATTAGCCTGACTAGCCTTATCTGCAAGTCCATGGAATGAATCATCATGGACCTTATCAACAAAGATATAGGTAATCTTCAAACACTTGACCCTACTCAGTCTGTATTTGTCAAAGGGTGATCATGCCTGTTAAACCTGGTGGACTTCTTTGAGTCAGTCACCAAGGCCCTGGAAGAAAGGAAATCTGTGCATACAGCCTACCTGGACTTAGCAAAAGAATTTGACATTATCCCCCACTCAGGCATCAACAAACTCACCCAACTAGGCATCGACCATTATATCGTTAGATGGGTCACTAAATGGCTCACTGACAGAACTCATGTAGTTAAAACAGGGGACTCCACCTCCCACAGCAGACCTACAACCAGTAGTATTTCACAGGATCAGTCCTGGGACCTCTACTGTTTGGAATATATTTCTCTGCAGTACAAGCAAAAACTAAAGGTCTCTGGCTGACAAAGTTTGCTGATGACTGCAAACTGGGAGCAGTCATAGAATCTCCAAATTATGTCAACATCTTACAAGAGGGTCTTACACAAACAAATGATTGGTGCCAAAGTCATGGCCTTAAACTCAATGCAAAAAATGTATTATCATTCCTTTCGGTAAAAGCGAAGTTCCTGCTAACTACCACAATCTCAGTGGTGAGAGACCTTGGCACACAGATTGACAGCAACTTTACCTTTGACCAACATGCCTCCACAGTGGTACAAAGGGCAGTCTATATTGCTCATCTCATACATAAGGGCACTGTCTCCAGAAAAAAAAAGAAGTTATAACCTCCCTGTAGTCTTCCCTCATCAGGCCAACAATTGAGTACAACTCCCTTTTTGGTATATACCTTTCCAAGCACCTGCAGCAACTGGGGAAACTACAAAGGTTCTTCAGAAAGAAAATTCAAGGTCTTCAGCATCTGTCCTATGGGGATAGTCTGAAATCACTGCCACTTTAGTCTGTTTCATACAAGGCAATCTCTGGCCCTGCTTTACTGGAAATGCTGCATATCCGTAAGTCAAATGTTACATGGGTTACTCACTCTAAAGTCTTTAACCTGGTATGTGACATTAATAAAACTTGCTGGAAGGACAGATTTGTCTCCCAGAGGTTACCACACCTTTGGAACATACTCCCACCATGTCAAACAGAGCACCTTTTTAAATGCAAACTGGACAACTGAATGGGTGACCGTAAATTCATCCCGGGATCTATTTGTGTCCCTCTTGGACAGGGGCAATAGGTGCTGATCGTGGAAATAAGGGCAAGAACCTGGCTAGGCTTGTAAGGGCCCCAAGACCGTTAGCCTAGTAACTTCCTATGAGTGTGTCATCCTTTGAGGAGAGTGTCTAAACATAAAACTATGGAAGTTAGCGCTGTGGCCTAGGCAAACTGGGTTCAAGTATAAGCTCAGGTGCCTAAAGTGCTAGCAAACAGGGATAGTCTAGTTCATTTTGGTGGGGAGGGTATACAAAACAGCATACCCTGAGACTGATCTCTGACAGTGGTTAGGTACATGATAGAGGGTGTTATTTTCGGACAGCCGTGGCATTGGTTAAGTCGCAGCCATTTCACTCTACATCAATTTCATTTTTCTTTTGGTGCTTATTGGCTAAACACATTTTACAAAATCAAAGCAAAGCATGTGACTATGAGAATAGGTAACAAAATATAAAAATCACTTACTCTGAGTAAATACAAAAAAATAAAACACAGAAGCACACACAAACATACACATCCATATATTTACACAAATATACAATCATACTACATAAACAATTTTAAATTGTAAACAACAAAAACAAAGCAATCCAGAAATAATAATAATAATAAAAAAACACATAGGTTAAAAAATAAGAGGTTTCCTCCACAATGGTGCAGACAAGGATCCATAGAATTACAGACAGCAACAATGAATGAAGTCAGTATTAAAAACACCCTCACCCTCACTGTGAGATAAATATAGGCACTATGAGGTTAAAGAGTCTGTCCAACTGAATGCAAATACTCCAAGGAAAAATGAAAAAAGGAACAATGCCAACATCAAATCCTAACTATGGGGCACAAAAATAAACAATCCAAAAAGGAAAAACACTCTGGAACCCTTATATTTCTACTTATTACACAGTGTGTGCCTTTTTTCAGTATTGAGAATATACAGCAAGCTAAATAGACAAAGTGAATGGAGATTATATAAACAAGGTTTCTGGAAAGGTTTGAAAACATAGCATTTTAAGTAAGTTCAGTGCAGACACATGTAAAATGTTGTATCTAGGGAATGGAAACTCAACAGTGCACAATTGAGGAGGATACGGAAATTAAAAAAAATACAGATCGGATTACTTAAATGCATTTAAAACAACAGTGTGAAGATGCCAGTGGGGAAAGCTGTTCAAGGATGTATAGGGAGAAAGACAGAGATCACCAGCAGAAAATAGAGCCCCCCCAACAGGTCTTTGGGGGCACACTACTCCTTTAGGACGTTCTGATGTGCCCTTTATGATGGCATTGGAAAGAACTGGACTCACCACTGACTTTTGTGGTAACAACAGTAGTTAACCTTTCTTGTATATGGACCTGCAAACAACAACTAAATTAACTGCTCACTACAAATACTCACTACAGCTCATGAACATGGGTTGTTTTACTGGGCAGCATGGCTTACTAATGCAGACAGCCCTGCAAAACATGGAAGGGTATGGCAAGAAGAATTTGGCCATAAGCAGCTCATCTACAAGACTAAACACACTGTCCACAAGCAGCTACCCTGTACTACTTATCCAGTGAGTGCTGTCTTCCAGTGTAAATGACTCTACTACACATCTTGGGGATACCTCCAAGTGATTATTTTGGTTTTAGATGATGCAGATTCTGTAAAAAGGGTACTTACTGGGGTTCCTAGGATGGCAGATCCTTGTGAGGTAAAGGATCATATTCAGGATACTGCTTAACACAAATAGTCCCCTTCAAAACCTGGGTACCACAAATTTAAATGATCTAATCACTGAGGGGCGACTGGGGATTTCCAGAATTTGTGTGACACTTGTGGGCCTGACAGCTTTTTTTTTTTTGGCTGCATCTCTCTGTCTCCTGCCAATTGGTGAAGACATCACCTCCCTCTATGAAGCCTTCAAGAAAAGAAAATATATAGGTTATTCTACAAAAAAAAAAAAAAATCACCTTGACTGATTAAAATTGTTGCTTAGCTTTGGGTGTTTTAAGATCTGTTAATTTAGTGTTTCAATACATTTTAGCACATTTTTGCACTGTACTATATCACTTTACTGATTTTACACTGCATACCAGTGACTCAAGATTTTAAAAAGCATGTAACAAATATGATGTGATCTGAAATGAATGTAGGATGGCTGGTGCGGTACTTCAAACATAGAATCTAAGGTATTATGACAGTGAGTTGTGAGTCACAAACAGGGTATTCACTAGTGTTGAGGAAAGTCAGCTGTTTGGCTGACAGGCTAAGGCTTGAGAACTGGCATAGCATCATACCTCTCAACTGTACAGATTTTTGCAGAATGCCCAGATTTTTGCCTTATATTTTTGGTCCATTTTTCATAAAATTGTGTTTTTCTGGCAACTTATTGACAACGTAACATGAAAAGAGTACCTGCACGTGAGGCAGTTGCCCGGTTCCAAAAGTGACATGAAGCAGAAAAAAAACAGAACCAGCAAACCATGGATCCTGAAAATAACAATTTATTGTGACAGGTTAAAAACCTACACATATGCAACACTTTTGCAACACAGACCGGTTTCGGTAGGGTATACACAACCTTCTTCAGTGAAAATAAGAAAAACAAAAGTGTGACAAGAATATAAAGAGGTTACAAAATGCCCATTGGTTAATTCAAAAATTGTCATTAAGCCCAGGTGGGAATAATCCCCCCAGTTTGATAATCCATTTATTTTCCTTACTATTAAGAATTGAATGCCAGCCTGCTTTGTTTGTTCTGTTCCCTTGTATGATATCAATAACCATAAATGTAAATTTGGCAGTAGTGTGTACCAAGGAATGTTTGTATAGAGCATTCGTTGTCTTGTGTGAACTGATATTACTAATGTGTTCTGTGATTCTGATTCTAAGTGGCCGGGAGGTCTGTCCTACGTAAAAAGCACCACAGTGACAACTGGCCAGATAGATAAGCCAGTCACTGCTGCAGTTGGCAAAAAATTTTATATTATAAACCTGTGAACAATTCCGACTGGAAAATTGTTTGGATTTGTCAATTTTGTCACAATTGGTGCAGTGTCCACATGGAAAACAGCCTATGAGTGGATCCCCTGAGAGTGTGGTTTGTTTGAATTGAGTATTATTGTGCCTACTGCCATGCTTAAAATGATTGAAGAAACCCCCTAAATTTTTGCCTTTCCTAAATGAAAACTGACATCGATCTGGAATGAATTTAGAGATGTCAGAATCATATTGTAAGATGTTCCAATGGTTGTTGATACTGTCAATTAGTTGATTCGAATTCCGGGCATAAGTGGTGGTAAATCTTAATGTGGTGCTTTTGTCAGAGGTATGTTTCTGATATTTAAGAAAATCATTTCTGTTATAAACATTTGTCATATTGCTGGCACTGGACACATGGCCCATAGGATAACCCCTGGACCTGAATCTTTCAGTAAGATCCCTCCTATGATGTTGAAAGGCATTATCAGTGGAACAAATGCGTTTGATGTGGATGAATTGTGACTTGGGGATATTGCGTGTGACATGAGGGGGATGAAAACTGGAAGCGTGTAAAATAGTATTGTATTCAGGATGTTTCCTGAATACTTCCATAGATAGTGTGTGGTCAGGCAATTTGGTAATTGCAACATCCAGAAAAGTGATTTTGTTGTAATCATAGTGTACAGTAAATTCCAAACCCCAAATGTTGTTATTTAGGTAAGAAATGAAATCCGTTAGACCTTGTGTGTCTCCTCTCCAAACCATCCAGCAGTCGTCTAGATAATGGCGCCAAATGTCAATGTGCTCCAAATAAATGTTGTTCCGAGAATTGTAAATTATGTGATGTTCAACAAAGGCCATAAAAAGGTCAGCATAAATGGGAGCAAAAGAAGCTCCCATGGCTGTTCTCTTGACCTGCCAGTAACATTTGTCTTGATAAAAAAAGACATTGCTGGTTAAAACAAATTTGGCTAATTCAACCAGAAAAGAATTGAAAAGGGGTTGATATAAACCAGCTTGATCTAACCAGAAGGACAAAGCCTCCAAGCCAAACTTGTGGGGAATGTTAGTATACAAGGAACAAACATCTAAAGTGCACATTAGCCAGTCCTCTTCCATCTGACTATCAGATAGAATGTTAAGAAACATGGTCGTGTCATGTATACGTGATCGTACAAGAGTCAGCAAGGGTTTCAAATGTTGAGTAAGAAACAAAGAAAGGGGTTCTGTGATGTACCCTCTCCCAGACACAATGGGACGACCAGGGGGATTGATAAGACTTTTATGGGTTTTCGGTAAAAAGTATATGTATTGTGGAGTTGGGTCATGGACAATGAGTTGTTGTGCAGTTTCCTCTGTAATGATAAGTTCATCCCTGGCCCAAAGAATGAAGTCTTCAATCTGTTTCTGAAACCTGGATGTTGGATTAATTGTCATACGTGAATAGTACGTTTGGTCAGACAGTTGTCTGGTGGCTTCCTTATCATAGTCAAGCCAGTTTAAAATCACCACAGCACCCCCTTTATCAGCTGAAATAATTACAATATTCTCATTTTTTTGTAAATCAGCAATAGCCTGCCTTTCGGCTAAAGAAATGTTATTTGTTTTCCAATGTGAACCTTGACCAGAAAAATGTAGATCTTTGAGAATATTGCGCTGAAATTGAAGTACATTTGGATGCATTGGTGGATTAAATTTGGATTTGTGATAGATGAATTTATCACTCATAGAACTACCTGAATCACCAAAAAACAATTTCAGATTTAATAATCTGCAAAAAGAAAAAACATCCTGAGCCATGCTGTCTTCAGTGATGATAAACCCAGGTACAAATGATAGACCTTGACAATTGAGTGGGAGAAGGTACAAAATCAGACAGATTCAAAACATTGTTATCAAAAGCAGCATTTATTTCTCCAATACCATTTTCAATAACCCCTGAATGTTTGTGATGCCTTCTGTGTTTCCTGCCCCCCCCTATGTTGCTTTGACCTAAAGGGACAAAACCTGGGGTTCTTTTGGGGGCTGGTGAGCCCAAATTGGACTGTGGCTCACTATCTGTATATGAGGATGCATCCTCAGTTGATGACCCTGATGTATGTCCAGATTTTTTGAGAATAGATCTAGATCTTTTCTTCCTAGAAAATCTATTAAAATTGGAGGTAAACCTAACTTGTTTCGTATTCACAGCAAAGGGATTGGAACCCTGATAGTCACCTTGATCCCTCTGGAATTTTTTAATCTTTCTGCTACGTAATTGTTCTTCCAATATTTTGATATCCCCTGCTATTTTGTTTAGGTGAGATTTAAAAAATGGTTCATCCTCATAGGGTTTAATAGCCTCAACCAATCTGGTGACAGACTGGATCTCAGAGTCTATGGTCCTGTCATAGAATTTAGATAATGATTCAACAAAGGAAATAGTCGCACGTTGTTGAATGGATGACCACTGTTCAATAAGTTCCTCATCCGCATTTGAAACCAGGGGCTGAATACGCACCCTTAGCCCCTGGGTGTGATACCCTTGGCTAGATAGGCCTTGAATAGTTTTGAGTGCCATATATTAGATCTCAGGGTTTTAAGATGTATAAACAAATCTTGAAAAGCTGAACAACATTTAGATTCAGCATCTGAGGATCCCATATTGTTGGTCAAATCACCAGTATTGCAACTCAAACCAAAAACCCTGAGGTCTTCCCTATCTGCAGATAGTCCTGAAATGAAACTGGCAAAATCCATATTTGAAAAGAAAAGCTGACAATATTAGTCATAAAACTAAGTCAGCAATCTAAAGGGACAATGACAGCCCAAAAAATGTATATTGACCAGCTGTGTCCCTGATATCAAATCAAAAATTAAATGGACCTCTGAGTTGTGAAAGATATATTTATGTCCTATAACAGTATCATAGTCAAAAATCATATGCATCAAGTTTTGCACAAAGGGGCCCTAATGGGGATGAACCAATGGGGTACAAAAATTGTCAAAAGATCAGCCACACAAATCATAAAGAATTTTGTAAGCATACAAAGCCAAGATGTTAGAGGGAATACCTGAAAGGTTTAATAGGGAAAGTGCAAAAACATAATGCAGCCCATTTGGCCAAATGTAAAAAAATATAAAATAATATTGAAATTCTAAACAGATGTTATAATGCTATATAGGAGCCAATATACCTAATAGCATATATATAGAAAAGGCCTGAACCCATGGGCTGCTGGCTAATATTCTGTACTGTGTCAAAAATAGTGAGCCAGGGTCTACTGAAGCAATGTTATAACCATGTCAGGCATAAAAGAAAGAAGTCTGTAAAGCCCCTATGACCAAAACACTAAACAAGGTCACTATACTAGGTATGAATGTTCCCTGACAACACAAATGAGATATTAATAACATAAGGTCAAATATTGACACATATGTGTTGCCGTCCTAAAAATAAGATGGTCTGAACAGTGGGATAAAGATTGATAAACAATGTTCAAACCAAAAACAGACAATGAGATGTATGAATCTCAACATTGATGAATGGTCATTTGAAATTGTCAAAATCAATTATAATAACTGTAGGACCAAACTATTATCCAGTACAGTATTCTGCAATCAAAGAATGATAATGCAATATCCCCCAATGGTGTGACAGCGATAGACTTGACACAATGCGTGGTTAGAAGTCTTAATTTGCGCTCTATCGAGTTATTAATATAATCACGCTAAACCACAACAGCTCATACCAATTGTGTAAACAAGTTCCCCAAATAAGTTGTTGTTAGTGTTTCCAAAAAAAGAAATTTAAACACATAAATAGTTTAAACATATAAAATAAATCGCCAGTCAATCCAAATAGATGCTAGACCAACATAATTGTGATAGTGAGTCACATATATGCATCATAAAGTCATATCGCCATATAAATGTGAAAAAATGTGTTGAACAAAACCTTAAAGTCCAAAGTAGTCAATATTGTTCCAAATGCTGTATCACGAAAAATACGTGATATATAATTCCGTTGTACAGTACCTTTGTAGGGATCAAGTTAGTAGGTAAAAGTAAATATACACCAAAACCAACAGAAGACTTGATCCAGTGAACGATGAATGATCCACACAAAAGTACAGTTGAAAAGTAGAATAATACCCTCAGCGGGACACAAAAACAACCACGATACTGTTATAATCGTAAATGAGCTCTAACATCACCTGCAATGAGTGGTATCTCTCCTGTTGGATGGAACGAGTCAGGCATGAAAAATGGCGTGTGCGCTCGTTCAATTAGAAACGCCAAATAAAGTAAAAGTGAATACACTCCAAGTGAACGATAGATAATCCACACAAAAATAACATAAAAATGAGATAATGCACTCTGCTGGACACAAAAGCCTTCACAGAACTGTAATAATCCTAAACGAACTCTGGCATCAACTGTGATAAGTGGCGTCTTGCCTTTTTTAGATAAAGTAAATCAGGCATAGAAAATGGCGTATACGCTCGTTCAGTTAAAAAACGCCAAATTGAGTAAGATGTAAGTAAATAAGTCAGTAAGACATATCCTACTGAAAAAAGAATGGTCAAACCAAAAAATATAAGACCTGGTAGAATAATCCAATGGCTAAGTAAAGTAAATGCGTTAGATCCAAAATGATGAAACCTCCAGTCAGTCCATAGTCTGGATCACCGGCCCCCAGCAGGAAGTGAGAGGGAACAGCGTAACATGAAAAGAGTTCCTGCACGTGAGGCAGTTGCCCGGTTCCAAAAGTGACATGAAGCAGAAAACAAACAGAACCAGCAAACCATGGATCCTGAAAATAACAATTTATTGTGACAGGTTAAAAAACCTACACATATGCAACACTTTTGCGACACAGACCGGTTTCGGTAGGGTATACACAACCTTCTTCAGTGAAAATAAGAAAAACAAAAGTGTGACAAGAATATAAAGAGGTTACAAAATGCCCATTGGTTAATTCAAAAATTGTCATTAAGCCCAGGTGGGAATAATCCCCCCAGTTTGATAATCCATTTCTTTTCCTTACTATTAAGAATTGAATGCCAGCCTGCTTTGTTTGTTCTGTTCCCTTGTATGATATCAATAACCATAAATGCAAATTTGGTAGTAGTGTGTACCAAGGAATGTTTGTATAGAGCATTCGTTGTCTTGTGTGTCCTGATATTACTAATGTGTTCTGTGATTCTGATTCCAACCTTCTATCTCTCAATCAACTATCCTTAGGCCACAAAATTATCTACCACTCCAACAACTGCCCTGCCATCTCCTCTTTAGTTCAACCTAATACTAACAGCAGATCCGTTAGATCTTCCAACAAACTCCTACTAAAAGTATCCAACTCCCACAACCAACATGGCGACTCCCTCTATTCTCACAGAATATCCAAACTCTGGAACACCCTTCCAGACACAATAACAAAAAATCCAGTACATAACCAATTCAAATTTCTCCTAAAGGAACACCTCACCAGTCACTGGCTGTGCTCTTGCCTTTCCCCAGGTTAATCCACTTCCCCACCCTTAGTTACTTTTATCACCAATCCATCTAACATCCCTTTTGTAAACTTTAATTTATATATTATCAACTGTTTTTTTTTCTCTTGTACAGTCCTACTGATTGTATTATTATATTTACTGCTACTGGATTGTTCCTGCAACTATAATGGTGCAGTTCTGCTGATTGTATTATATTTACTGTTACTTGTTTGTGTTTGTACTACTATGGAGTTTTCCCCTGGGTCTCCACTAGTTAAAGGTACCTTGATTTGTACCGTTTCTAGATGGTGTAAAATAATTCTATTGTACTGTTTACTGTCACTATGCTTTGTATATTGTCATATATTATTGTGAAGCTTTTCTCCCCGGGTCTCCACTGAAAATGGGCCCGTGGCCCAGTTGGACATACCCGGTCAACAAATGTAATAAACAATAAATTATATATGTATATAAAAAAAAATCAAATTCAGAAATATCTGTTTGTAAATAAATCAAATACCCTGCAATTGTAACTATACTTTGTCCTATGCACAGGAAGAAGGGAAGCTCAACTATTACGGTGATGCCACTTTGAAACACAGTGTTATAGTTTGTACCTTACATGAATGTGAATGACTGTAGAATGATAACTATGTCCATGTACCATGCAGGGAGGAAGGGAAGGGAAGACAGAAAATTTACTGTTACACTGACTGTTCCGAGAAGGCCTCCTGCTATGGTACGTATCTTAACAACTATATTACCTTTTTTTAGGGAGAATCACTGCAACAGAAAATTGTGATATTTAGGTAGGATCTCAAGCAGAACTTAGGTTACTCCTGGACGGTGGACAGTTACATGATCCCCTGTAGCACCACCAAGCCAAATTCCCCCCTTTCCTGGACTGTATTTCCAACTTCAGCCATTTAGTGAATGTCTGGATTGCAATAGGCAGCTTCCAAAATAGCTTAAGCAGAAACACTTGTGAATTAAACTGCTGATGTTGCTGCCCTGCTGGAGTGAACTACAGCACTGCCTTGCAATGATTTAGTGTATTTACTGTAGCAGTCAGCTATCACTGCCTTGCAATGATTTAGTGTATTTATAACAGTCAGCTATCACTGCCTTGCATTGATTTAGTGTATTTACTGTAGCAGTCAGCTATCACTGTCGTGCAATGATTTAGTGTATTTACCGCAGCAGTCAGCTATCACTGCCTTGCAGTGGTTTAGTGTATTTACTGTAGCAGTCAGCTATCACTGCCTTGCAATGCTTTAGTGTATTTACTGTAGAAGTCAGCTATCACTGCCTTGCAATGATTTAGTGTATTTACTGTAGCAATCAGCTATCACTGCCTTGCAGTGGTTTAGTGTATTTACTGTAGCAGTCAGCTATAACTGCCTTGCAGTGATTTAGTGTATTTACTGTAGCAGTCGGCTAGCACTGCCTTGCAGTGATTTAGTGTATTTACTGTTGCAGTCGGCTATCACTGTCTTGCAGTAATTTAATGTATTTACTGTAGCAGTCAGCTATCACTGCCTTGCAATGATTTAGTGTATTTACTGTAGCAGTTGGCTTCCACTGCCTTGCAATGATTTAGTGTATTTACTGTAGCAGTTAGCTATCACTGCCTTGCAATGATTTAGTGTTTTTACTGTAGTAGTCAGCTATCAATGCCTTGCAATGATTTAGTGTATTTACTGTAGTAGTCAGATATTTTGACAAAGTATTTGGCTACAGGCAGTCTCTCTTGTTGCTTCTTGAAGGAAAATAAGGAGGAGTATTTTCCTTGGAGCGTATTCCTCTTGTTCTTGGTTCAAAAGGAAAATAAGTCAACTTTCCAAGGATAAAGAGCAGATCTAATGGTGGAGAACATATCTTCTTAAAGATCTTAAATGTAGACCAACTTTCAAGAATGCGTTGTCAATTTGGTTAACTCATAAAAGACTAGGAAACATGCAAATAAACCTGAAGCAGGCATTGTGAAGGAAGAGGTTAGGGTCAAAGAGTTGATTCATGTAATCTAATATTTTAGGAATAAGTCAGTTCAGTTGGTGCAGGCCTGTTGCAGATATCCAGGAATTTAACTGGTTTTCATTTTTTGTGGCAACATTGTGAAGGAAGTCAGATGGCTCATTAACAAAAAATCCTGCCGTGGTTACATGGACAGGACTGAATCCCTCCAGGCTGAAGGATTCTTAGTTTACAGCTGGAGTACATCATCTTGTCTTGTTGTTCAAGAACAATTATATTTGAGGCCTTGAGCCATGGACAGACACAGTGGCTACCTTCATTAAAAAAAAAAAAAAAGAAATATCGGTCTCTGCCAACATGGCACCATAACATCGGTCTCTGCCAACACAGTACCATGAGGAATCGACTAGTGCTTCCCTTTCTTGCTTTGAACAGCACCCTCTTAACGAAGGTAAAAGGGAGAAATGTGGAAAGTAATTTTTGATACCACAGGAATGGAAAGGAAAACATATTCTATTCTGATATGTGAGGCAAGAGGGCACACAATATCGGAGATGTGCAGCAAAGAAATCCACCTCCGATATGCATATGAACTCTACAGTGCCTTGTAATATGTGTGGAGACACACTCCATTCATGAGACAGTTACCCAATTACTGAAGGCATTTGTTTCTTTGAAGGCCTGAAAGATACACTATTAACAGCTGAGGTTGTGTGCTGAATGGCCCACTTCCATATCAAGCTTGACTTTAGTATATCTGGTTTGTTAACAAATCACATTTTTGCAATGTTATTTGTACCGAACTGCAAATGCTTGAAAAGAAATGTCTTCTGAAGCCACTCAGGCTTTGTACACTGACTTTAATTCCTTCAGATTGTTGTGTACATACATTTGTGAAACCTGCTGCTTTAACACAGATTGTTGAAATATGCTCCCCAAGTATAATCCAAAGAGTCTGTTGTCATCTGCCGACTTGCTAGCGGGTGGCGGGCATCCTTCAGGAAGGGACTTCTGGGTTGCTCTGAAACTGATGTTCTATTTGGACAGGTGTAGTAGAAGGAAATGTTGCATTCAAGGCATGCAGTGACTGGTTCTGTGGATTCCTTAGGCTTTACTGTCATCTTCTGATGTGTAACCTTGCATAGGAAACTGGAAGAATATGGGACCATGTAGCCTAGTGCACTGAGGCATGTTCTTGCCATGGTGATGTCCTTTTGAGAGAGGGTCAAATTCAGTTTCAGAACCACCCTGTAAGATAAAATACATTCACTTTACGCCTCTACAACAGCCTCTAGGAAGATTAACAAGGCTAAAGGTGTTAGAGGTGACCTTTTTGTAGTTTTAGTGATTCTTACACATACCATCAGGGTAACAGTGGTTGTGATGTGCTATGGTGCTGGCAGGAGATCATCCAGATAAGATGAGCAATATTGGAGCTAAACATCTGGTATAGACTCTGGTGGCTTTTGATTACCAAAAAAAAAAAAAAAAAGTATTTCAGTATTTGAACCTTACACTTTGCTCCAAGATGGCCTTAGTGAAATATGAAGGTATGCATCCTTCATATCCAGGGCTTCCATGTGAAATCCTTTACCAACAAAAGATAAAAGTTTGATTCAGAACTGGTTTTGAAATATCTTTTTGGGGCACTGGAAATAGCATGGAACAAAAGCCTTGCTTCTTTGAGTGGGTTCATCAACAGCAAGGCCTGAAAAATGTAAAAGTGGGAGTATCTGGAACAGAAGGAAGGTGGACAATTTGAAATGTCATTTATTTTAATGACAGTATAGACAGTAATAGAAGCTTCCACCCAGGGCATTTGGGGGTACCAATGGGAAA
The DNA here is from genome assembly GCF_019279795.1 of Protopterus annectens. Classification (NCBI taxonomy): domain Eukaryota; kingdom Metazoa; phylum Chordata; order Ceratodontiformes; family Protopteridae; genus Protopterus; species Protopterus annectens. Next base: position 1,226,599,249 of record NC_056726.1, on the reverse strand, counting down.
GCAACAGCTGCAGTCACGTTGGTGATATATTTTTAACATTTTTCCTTTACTCCTGATGTCTGCTGCCTCTTTCTGTACTGCTTCCAGTTATGGGCCTGCTGGACAGGTAGAGATTTTCCATACAAGGACTTTTTACTCATCTAAGAATTTCTCTGGAACTGTGCACTGCTACACTGTAGATGTCTTAAGGAAAGATCTATTTTTTTCTTTCTAAGTCAGCAAGTGGTTTGACTGCAGGTTGACCAAACAAACAAAAAATCATATGACTAGTGCACTGCTACACTGTAGATGTCTTAAGCAAAGATCTATTTTTTTTTTCTCTCTAGGTCAGCAAGTGGTTTAACTGCAGGTTGACCAAACAAAAAAATCATATGACTAGGGTCTTCAATGTCTTACAGTTAACATCTGCAGGATACAATTCCTTTCAAGCAAGCCATGTCGTCTTACGATCATCAGCAAGTGGTTTAACTGCAGGTTGACCAAACAAAAAAATCATGTGACTAGGGTCTTCAATGTCTTACACTTAACATCTGCAGGATACAATTCCTTTCAAGCAAGCCATGTCGTCTTACGATCGTACTTTACACAGCTAACATAACAGGGATATTTACAACATGATAAGCGTACTTCAAAAATACAGTTTAAGGTTCTATAGTTTTTCTCTCTTTTCTGCGTATATTACCTTTTGGAGAGTTTCATGAACCTGTTCCAGAAAGATTACTGGAAGCATTGACTGACCTTCCATAACTGTATCAGCAGTATTAGTGGCGCAACAGGTAGCATGCTCATCTTGGTGCTGGAAGAATTAAGTATGTGGGTTTTACTACCACTCTAGATGACTGGATTGCTACCACTGCAGTGCATCATTAGGTGGGGAACTGCACTCCTGAGTGTGTCGTCCTTTGGATGTGACATTAAACTGCGGTCCTATCTCCCATCTGCTTTAGTTACAGGTAGCTCAGAAGGATAAAAAAGATCCCATAGCACCTATCAAAAACAGTAGGTGACTTTTATTTATAACTTACATACAATATATACATTTACACAAAAAACTATCATTTCATGTTACATTTCTTCATTATTTTACATTCACACAGACCCCCACTCTTTTCACCATAACCACCACTTGATATTTCTTATAATATTGGCAATATCCTTTTCCCATTAAACAAGACTTCTTTTAACCTTTCATTCCAAATTGTCCAAATTATATCAAATCTACATTATTAGCATATTCTTTACTATGCTTAAAAAAGTCAGTCATTTCCATACATATTTGCTTGTAATCTTTCACTCCTTTATTTTACTTTTTTTCCCATAATCTTTTAACTCTTTCACATATCAAAAGACATTTTCTGATCCATAATACAAATAAACTCTCATATTAATCTTTGTATATGCACATTTCCTTTGACAGGTAATTTGTAACCTCCATAAAATATCCTGCTATACAACACTTTTCATACGCCATCTATTCCTTTGCTTTACAGTTTCATTTTTTCTTTTGGTAAATGTTTCCAAGGATTTGCATAATAATTTTTTGTCATAACAATTTTGCACCAGCTTTTCTTATTTTCTTCAAATTTTCTATACTTAATTTCCACAATTTTATTTTTTCTTGATACAGCCTTATCTCTTCATCTTTTCATTCCCTTTCTCTTTTATTCATTTTAAGTTCCATTCTTTCTTATATTTTTTTCTTTGAATATATTAATCACTAACTTATTCTCTTTTCCACTCATCCACTTCAAAACTTTATATAAAAATTTAAAGAAGTTGCAAACACTGTCGGATTCAATAGAGCCAAACTTCCTTTATCTTTTTACATATGTAAAACTACTTTTTTAACTGGATTCAATCTAGCTCTCCAAGTAAATTGTAAAGTGATATCAATAAATTGTTTTTCTATTTCTCTTGGCATCATATATACACTATAGCTAAACATATTTTCCGTATCTGTATTGAATTTATCACATATACTTTGTTATATAATCATTAGCGGGCCAAAGTTCTGCTGTGGCGATCCCTAACTGGGAAAAGCCGAAAGAAGACTTTGTTATATAATGACAATTTATACCTACTCCACTTAACCAAGTCCCTGTAAATTTCATTTTTTCCCAATGCTCCATTATTACATCATACTCTCCAAACTCATTTCCTGAAACTTACATTGTTCCTTATTAATATTCAAGCCAACTTACTGTAAACTACTGTATAAACTTCTGATCACTTTTCCCATTTCTCCTCCATTTGTTGCTATCAATATTACCTCATCAGCATAAAAGATAACAGGATACTTTATCCTTGTTTCTTGTATATATTTCCTCTTATCCAACTCTTCATTTATTCCTTTTATCATGCTATTTATAACTATTATAAACAAAAAAATGTTCATTGGACATCCCTGTTTTCATCTCTAATTTTTCACTAAATCAACCATTCACAAAAAAGTTTTAGTATTTTTACACACTGATTCACATACTTTTTATTGTTACACTAAAATTATTTTTTTCCATTAACTGTCATAATGCTGTATTGAATCAAACACTTTACATCTGCCACTTAAATGTGCTTCCGTCTAACTTTTCTTAATATCTTCTACTTATTACTGATTATCATTAATCTCTCTTAAATTCCTTTTCCTCTAACACCATAAAATCTTTTTCTATTATAAAAATGTAATTTGTCTTCTAGTCTTTTTTGTATTACTTTCATGAATAACTTATAATCACAATTATTCAATATTACAGGTCTCCAGTTTTTACCTTTTTTCCTACAGTTTTCTATATAAATTTCATTACACCTTCACATATTTCTTCACAATTTATTCCATCATTTAACCACTCATTAAATACTTCTATGAAAATCTCTTTTTGCCATATCAATTTCAGATACATCTGACATCTTATATCATCCAATCCAGCTGCAGTGTCTACATTTACACTCTTCATTACCTTATCTATTGTGATTTGCTGTTCCAATATTCTTCTGTAAATTGTTTTACCTTACACATACTTTTTCTTTTCACTACTATTTCTTTCACCATCCCTTTCATATATTTAACTATATCCATTCTTTTATATTGTTCTAATTTCCCCATTATTATTCTTCATTTCTCTCATTACACCTTTATCCTCTTTAACTTTAGTACTTAAATATGGCAATACTTCTTCCTTCTTTCCTTGCAAAAATATCTCTGCTTACATAATAACTCTAATTTTATCTTGATGCTTTGATAAATTTATTCTTTCCTAAAATAATCCTTTTAATTTCTATATAAACAACTTAAAATATTATCTTAAATTTGTCCATATTCCTTTTTATGTTTTCATTTTCTCTCATTCTTCCATATTAAATACGATCCATCATTCTGACCAATTTTTATAAAAAATCATTGTTAAATGATGTTTCTATAACTTTATTTCCTTTTGATTAATCTTATTCTATTCTTTTTCATTTACTTTTAATATATTTTCCTATTCTACTAAATTTATTTTCATGTAGCTCAATCCATATAGCCAAATGATCTGAAAAAAATCATCTCTACCATTTGTTCTATTCTTTTATAGTTTTTGACAAAAATTACATATTTCTGCTTTGAAATCTCCCTCTTCTACATGTGTTCTTAAGTTCCATAATCTTAAATTTCAACATTTTTAATATCTCATCCATTGCTTTTATCTATTGTACATTTTTGTTTAGATCCTAAATTCAATTAAAATCTCCTGTTACTGTGATGTCCATATTCACTATACATAACTTAATATGTCTAAAATCAATTTCTCCCTTTCTTTTGTATAACACATAAGCATAGATTGCTATTAGTCTACATATTCCCCCATCTAAAGTCCACTAACATCAATCTTCCTAATCTGACCAATGTATAATCTAGAATTTTAATTCCTTTACTATACAATATAGCAATACCTGACCATTCCTCATGTCCCAAATTCCATTATACCACCTAGCCATAATATATTTGTCTATTTTCTTTCATCTTTACTCAAAAGCCTAGTATCTTCTAATACAATCAAATCCATGTTACAACCCATACATCATTCTATTATTCCAATTATCCTAACTATATTTGTGATACTATTAACAATAATCTAGATAATTCAAAGAATTACTACTCTTTTTTAATTCATAAGGAATTGTTTTACTTATCCATTTCCTTTCTGACTTTATTCCCAAATCCTGAAATTTTCTTTTACTATAATTATCTTTTTCCTATTGTATTTTTCATCTTAACTACTTTCCAATTTGCATCCTCTTCCTCATTGATTTCTTTTTCCATTCTCTTTCTCCTCTTCTTGTGTATTATCTAGACTCTCTTTTCGGTCTTACTTTTCCCCTTTTTTGTTGAACTTCCACTGGTACATCTTTATCAATTACGTTTTGTAGTTCAGTTTCACATTCTAAATTCTTCTCTCACAGTCCATCCATACATGTCCTGCTTGGTTACACTTATAATGCTACTTTACAATTCTTTGCATTATGACCAGTTTCCCCACCTGAATAACATCTTTTCCTATCACAATAATTCACAAAATGTCACTTCCTCCCACAGAAAAAAAACATGTTTTCAGCTGCCCCAATAATTAACAGTTCTATGTCCATCAACATTAATAATACTCAAAATATCCACATTTTTATAATTCTCCATTTTCAAACTCACGTTACAGTCCCAAGACGAAATTTTGAAATGGCTTTGACTTTATTACAGTATTTTTTCAATAAATATTTTTGCAGTGTCTCTTTCAATGTCTGTTCGCAACTGTATATTAACTTTTTTTCTGTCTGTCTCTCTCTCTCTCTAAAGAAAGTCTTTATGACATATGAAAAATGTCTTATTTCTCACCACATTTCTTTAAGAAAGTTTCTAGAATGTTACCAGTCTCAGAAAAGTCACAATATGTCTTGTTTTATTAGCAGGAAAGCTCTTACCTCCTGTGCCTTTAAGGCACTATCAGCTGGTCCTAAATTCCATACCTGTCCAATTCCACCTCCTCTCTACTTTGAATTCTCACAAATTTCTTCTTCTCAGTATCTTCCATTTTCTTCCTCTCCTTTTCAGTATCTTTACTTGTGCCCACTACCTCAGCAAATGTTTTTGTCTGCTTTTTGTTTCTAAATAATTTTTCCACTACTTCAACTCACAAAGCTTCCTTCCCTGTCTCTGGTTCACTCTGCCCCCAACAAGCACTCCAATATATCATCCCGCAACCTTCCCAACTGGAAGTTTCTTCCAAATTTTCCACTCGAGCCTCTTTTCCAAATTCTTTAATTATTTTATTTCTCTTCCAGGTATAAAAACATTACAACAGAACCAGCATTTGCCTCAACTCCTTCCTCAGACGTCACCATCTTTAAGCTCTGTTTTCCCAGCCGCCTCCACACTAGGAGTAAAATGGATGCACATACTCATTAATCGCACACACTATGAGTGCCTTAATGATTAAGGGAAGTTTCCCAATGCCACGGCCAAATTTTCCCTTCTAGTAGAAATACTCACCTCAGGTCTCCACTGAAAAGAAGTCACTAGTCTAGTGGAACTAAGCCAATCAACAATTGCTGAATACATAAATATATGTTTAACAGTCTAATTTTCCTACAAATGGGCAAAGCAGTTGAAGATCGAAGCCTTCTGTTTAAGGAAAAGAAGGCTGAGTACTTCTCTACAGAATGCAAACATTCCCCAGCAAAATGAGAAGTTCATACCCTACTTCTCCTCAACATGGTATATTTTACCACACAAGCACTACAACAGTCATTAATGTGGTTAGAATTAAGACAAAATGATCAATATGTGTGGTAATCTTTTAGAGCAATTTGTCTACCACAAGCACATATATTTACAGATGTAAGGGACAAAGACATAACCTTAGTACATGCATCACAATTTTTGGAAGATGCTGACAGAAGAAAACTTGTTTATCCTACAAAAAGCTTGATAAGTGTACTTGCTGTTATGCAGTCAGAATCATACTGGTATGAGCTAGACCTGTGACACAGATAGATGAAATCCTGGATGTGACCTGAATGAACCGGACTTGATTCATAACCTGGGCAATGGAGTATTTTGATGGGGAGTCAAAAGGAATATTGAGGTGAAGCTCGCTTCCCTCTCCTGGGAGGGGGGAGGCCTCATGTCATGAAAGGAAATACTGCCAGCCCAGCTAGCTGGAATTTTGTAAATAATTATATGTAATTTGTGAATATCAACATGATTCATATAAGATGCTTGTGTTACAACTGTATTAGAACAGTGTGTCATGTGTATATCAAACTTGGTTTGTACAAACATGTGTGTTGAAAATATATTTTATAAAGTGCTCGTGCTAAAAATGTGATCACAGCATGCCCTACTGGAATAGAACAGAAATGTACACGCACTATTCTAACTGTTTAAATGTATATATTTTAACAGTGGAAACTGGAATACACGAGGTTAACTTCAGAAAAATAAACTACATTAATTTACTTTATGGCAGCAAGGAGAGACAGTGTCTGTGCTGAGAAATTTTCTGTACTGCCATGGAAGTGTTTTATTGTTTTATGACTTCTAGCCTTTGCCAAAGACCTGAGGTCTATATATTTTCACAGGTAGATACTAAATACTACCAGCTGCCATCAATGGTTGATTTGAGCCTGGGAACTAGGAGTCAGATGGCAAGCAATGATGTCATCCTGCAAGTTATCTCAACAGTAATATTTAAGATATTTAGGAAGTTTCTTAGTGAGAGACTGCATTCTGTATTCTGCCCTGGACCTGGCAAGATCCATTCAGCACACATCTGCCTTGCTCTGAGTAAGTCTAGGGAACAGTATAATTCTCTTAGATATAGTCAGGAATATAACAACACTTAATTTAGATATGTTTCTTTATTTATTTGAGACTGTCCTACAATAAGAAGTTATGTCCTCACCATAACATTCCATCTGAGTAGGTAAACTTCATTAGTCTGCAACTTGTGGGATATGGATCCGATCTCGGATCCGAGCCGGCAACTTTACAAAGCTTAGATCCGAGCTCCTAGCTCCTCCCCTCACCCATAATCCCCTGCCAACCCTGACTGACCTCAGATCAAGTTTGCCCGCAAGCACTATAGTGGATAACTAACTACATTATCAGAAATGGTACATCACTATATGACATGAAACACATCTGAAGGTTAGGGGGATGGAGGGGGGGAACGGTTGCAGACAAATGAAGTTTACCTACTCAGATGGAACGTTATGGTGAGTATATAACTTCTTAATCTGAAGTAGTTAACTTCATTTGGTCTGCAACCTGTGGGACAGAGTCCCCAGCTACCTAAACCTTGGGCAGCCTTCATGGAAGGATATTTCGGAGCACTGCTGAGCCAAAAGAAGTTCTCCCTCTGGAGGTAATGTCCAATTTATAATGATTGATGAAGGCATGAGATGAGGCCCAAGTGGCTGCTGAACAGATATCATCCAAGGAAACCCTGGATTTAAAGGCGGCAGATGAAGCCATAGCCCTAGTTGAATGGGCACAAACTCCTTGAGGTGCAGGCCTGCCGGAATTTTGATACGCTGTAATGATACACTGTGAAATCCATCTCGATAAGGAAACTTCCGAGACCAGTTTACCTGGATTAAATTTGGCAAAGGAGACAAACAACTGGTCGGATTGTCTATGACCAGATGTCCTATGAATGTAAAATCTAAGTTGTCTGTGCACGTCCAAAGAATGTAGTCTGTACTCCCCTTTGTTCTGGTAATTAGGAAAGAAGACCGGCAAATTGATAGATTGGTTAATATTAGATTCAGAAACTACCTTCGGGAGGAAGGAGGGATTGGTCCTGAGGTAAACCCTATCCTTGTGAAAGGCTAAGTATGGGGGTTTCACAGAAAGAGCTTGCAATTCAGATACTCTCTTGGCTGAAGTAATAGCCACAAGAAAGGCTGTTTTCCAAGACAAATATTTGAGGTCTACTGAAGAAGCCGGTTCGAAGGGAGGGGCTGTCAGGGCTTGTAATACCAAAGTCAAATCCCATGGAGGTACCGCTTCCTTTATTGGAGGTCTAAGAAGAAAGGTGCTCTTTAGGAATGTTTTGCACAATTTTGTAGTAATCAAAGGACCCAATTCAGTACCTACGTGGTAATGAGAGATAGCTGCTAACTGAACCTTCACCGCAGAACAGCTAGCTCCGCCATTAAAAAGACCTGAAAGAAGGTCCAGCACCGCAGGCAAGGGGGCTGTAAAAGGGTCCAAATTATGGCGTTCTGCCCAAATAGAGAAACGCTTCCATTTACTACCATAGACCTGCCTAGTAGAGGGCTTGTGCGCTGCTACTAGGATAGTTTTAACTGGAGAAGAGATACCGGGAGTCCTAGCTACAAGTGGAACTGGAGCAGCCAAGCCGTAAGCTTGAGGCTGGCCAGGTCAGGAAGTGGGAGCCCCAGGGGGTGGGAGATTAGATCCGGAAGGGGATCTAGAATCCAGGGCGGATTCACTCAATGAGACCAGAGGTAAGGGAACCAAGCTTGGCGAGGCCAGAGTGGGGCAATGAGGATCATCCTGCTCCCCAACCGACTGGCTTTCTGAAGAAGTTTCAGCATGAGGGGAAGAGGAGGGCAGGCACAGAGAAGACCGGGTGGCCAAGCATGCACCAAGGTGTCCCTCAGGGCTTCCCCGGTAGGGGGAATGAGAGCGAAGTAATTGTTGCATTTTGTGTTTCAGGGAGATATGAAAAGATCGCAACAGGGCTGGCCCCAAATGGTAAAAATTCGACTCGCTACTCAAGGATTGAGGGACCACTCGTAAGGTGAAAGGATGGTGCGACTCAGTCTGTCCGCCAGGATGTTGGTCCGTCCCGGAATGTGCATTGCAATGAGAAAGCGGTTGGTGGAGATCACCCATTCCGACACTCTCATGGCTTCTCGACAGAGTGGGTAAGACCTGGTTTCCCCTTGTTTGTTGATATACCATACCGCAGACATGTTGTCTGTCTGGATTGCAATTGTTCCTATAGGCAGAAGGCTCTGAAGTGCTTGCAACGACAACAGCACTGCCCTCATCTCTAGAAAATTTATGTGCAATAAGGTCTCCGAATCGTTCCACGTGCCTTGGACCGTCCTGCTCGAGTAGTGCCCCGTGGTCACCGTGGCAAGAGGGGGGCTGTGGCAAAGGGGCGTCCCGCCTGGAGGTCCGGCAATTGAAGCCACCAAACGAGAGCCCTCTTGCAGGCCCTGCTGAGAGAAACTGGGTGACTCAAGGGGTATTGATGAAGGGACCATTGGACTTGGAGAGTCCACTGTAAAATCCTCATATTCAGACGCGCCATGGGAAGGTTTCTAGCGGCTGCCATGGACCCCCAGGGCCCACAGAACCAATCCCTCCGGAGGTTTTGAAGATTGAAAGATGGCCCGTACATGTGCCCTCAAAGTGTGCAACCGGTCGGGAGTTATGAAGACGAGTTGCCTGCTGGTGTCCAGTCTGGCCCCAATAAAATCTATCACCTGAGTCGGGGTGAGAGAGGACTTGTCCAAGTTTATAGTGATCCCTAGTTGTGGAGCAAGGTTGAGAAAGTAGTCCCTGGCTAAGCATAGTAGATGCCTTGTCGGGGTGGTGAGGAGCCAGTCGTCCAGGTACGGGAAGACCTGCATTCCCTGGAGTCTCAGGTGGGCCGCTATCACTGCTAATACCTTGGTGAACACCCTGGGGGCTGAGGTGAGACCAAAGGGGAGGACCCTGAATTGATAATGACTGGCTCCCAGCTGGAAGCGGAGAAACCTCCTGGACCGTTCGGCCATCAATATGTGGTAGTACGTGTCCTTGAGGTCTATGGAGCACATCCAGTCGTTCTCCCGCAAGAGGGGGAGAATAGATTGAAGAGTGACCATCCAGAACTTTTCTTTGGTTACTGACAGATTTGTAGGGAAAGATCGAGGATGGGCCTTAGGTCCCCCGTCTTTTTTGGCACCAAAAAGAACCTGGAGTAGTAACCCGATCCGGACTGGCCTGGGGGGACGTGGTGGATGCTCCTTTTTCTAAAAGCAGCTGAATTTTCGCAGATGCTACCTCCCTCTGATTGGGTGGAACATCGGGGAGGTGTCCGGGGGTGTCGGGAATGTAGGAAAAGGGAATTCTGTATCCCCTGGATATGATACGAAGCACCCAGCGGTCTGTTGTAATGGACTCCCAAGCTGCCAGGTGCTTCGAGAAATGCCCCCCGACTGCCTCCAGAGTGGAGCAGTCGGGCAACCCCTCAGGGTTGCTACGTGGGCCGATCAGAGAAGGCTTCTCTGGACCCAAAGTTCTTCGGGCCCCCTCTGCCTCTAGGGTGGCTTCCACCCTGTCCTCCTCTGCCGTGGAAGGACTGGGAGTCCGGAGCGGACTGGGATTGTTGTGACTTTCGGAACCACATCTTCTTCTGTCCCTTTTGGTTCTTGGAGAAGGACCTCTGGGGAGCAGAGAAGCGGACTCCGACGGCAGACAATGTCTTCCCATCTTTTTCGCTCTGGACCAAAGTCTCGCGAACTGTCATGCCAAACAGGGCAGAACCATCGAAGGGGGCATTCGCAAAGGACGTCTTGAAGGGTTCCACGAAATCACAATGTCAGAGCCAGGCCTGGCGCCTCATAACTAGGCCTGCTCCGCTGGCTCTAGCGGCTCCCTCTGTAGCATGGGATAAAAGCCGCATAGAGGTGTTGGATACAGACCTAAGAGTGGCCATGCGAGTGGAGTACAACTGTTTATCCTCCCCCGACATGGACTCCGGGGGCGATGCAGCGTACTCTTTGATAAGGTCTCGCTGCAGTCGAATCACATGTGCCATGTAGTTCAGGGACCTTACAGTGAAGGTCGCTGAACTAAAGACCCGCTTCCCGAGACGGTCCATCGAGCGAGACTCCTTGCTCGGGGGATGGACAGAGGGACTCTCTTGGGCTAACTCCCTCTTGGTGGCTGCCGACACCAACATGGCATCTATGGGGGGGGGTTCCTTGCTCCAATGGGATTTCTCTGCCGGTGAGCTCAGGATCTTGTCAGGATGTTTGGGGACTGGCTCCACAGTGTCCAGCTCCTTCCACACCCTAGTGGTGATAAGGTCCACTAAGGGGTCGGCTGGAGGGGACACCCAAGAGGTAGATGGGCCTGCTTCGAACGCCTCCAGGAACACGGATTCATCCGAGGAAGCCTTGGGGGCAGACCACCTCCCTCTTATCCTAAGCATTTCCATGATGTCTCCGAAGGAGACATCCTCGGGGGGGGTGACCTTGGGGAGCCTTCCCCCTCATCCAAATCCATGTCTTCTGTCAAGGACTTGGGGGGGGGGTCCACGTGCCTCCTCTTACACTTCCGCTTGTGAGGAACATCCTCGGGGGAACTGTCTGAGGACAACTCACCAGCAACGTCTTGTTCCAGGGGAACGACCCGAGACGTCAAAGTAGGCTGTCCCTGTGGCCGGGCGATGGAAGCCTTACCCAAATGAGAGGGAGTGCTGGATGGACCCATAGCAGGGAGCGGGGGCCTGGATGCACTCAACAGAGCCCTCTCCACCACATCGAAGGCCGAGGGAGAGCCACTCTCTCTGGGATCCGAGAGCCGACCCTCACTCGGATCCGATGGATGGATCGGAGCCGGCGCCGAGACCATCGGACCCGAAGGGCCAGTGTGCTCCGACCTGGATGGAGCCAAAGGCACACTAAACCCCTCTGATCCAAAGCTCAGAGTACGGCTCCGAGAGTTCGGATCCGACAAGGATGGATCCGGTAAACTCGAAGGAAGAGTCGCAGCTGAAGTACCAGATACTGTCAGCGCCGACCCACCCCCGGCTCCAACGCTGCCCGGCTCCGAGCACTCTGTACCCAGGAAGCGGGTCGGAGAAGGAGCTATCGGGGCAAAGAAGGGTGTTGAGCTCCCCCCCGGAGGGGGGGAGGCAGGAGCACTCCCATCTGCATTTGGGCCTGGATGAACCTTCGCATCACCCGGTCCAAATCAGCTTCAGAAAGGCTACGCGTTGATCTCGACAAGGCCACCGAGGCTGGCCGGGAGTGCCACCTCGATGACCTCGATGGAGATCGGGTCTCCTCCTCCTCGGGTCCCGGTGAGAAGCATGGAGACCGGAGCCGAGAAGGAGGAGACCTGGACGCCGTGGAGGGAGAAGCCCGCTTAGCCGGGGGGGGCTGAAGCGGAGGCCTCGGCCTGCCGCTTGTGGTGCTTCTCCCTCCGTTTTTCTTTCCTGGCCTCCCTCTCCTCTGGCGCCGAAGTGGGAGATTGAGTCCCGTCTGGGGGGAGAGAGGCAGGAGTGGCCGCCACCAAAGCCTGGGAGGAGGCCACAGAAGCACTGGAGGCCAAAGCAGAATCCGGGGCCAAGAGTCCCTCTAGGATCAGCTTCGACCTCTGGTCCTTCAGTGCCCTGGGGTTGAACGCCGTGCAGATAGAACACCCAGAGGAAAGGTGTTCAACCCCAAGGCACGGGACACACCGAGTGTAGCCATCCGCTGGGAAGAGCTAATGGCCACACTCAGTGCACTTAGAAAATATCGGTTTTGGGGCCTCAGACATTTTAAACTAAAAGAAAAACTCACTCAGTAGGCCCCAAACACACTAAACACACACACACAAACTATGACCAGCGAGGGATGTGGAGAAAAAAAAATTGACTAGAATTTAAAAAGGTTATCTAAAAAGGAGGTTATGACAAGGGAAACCTAACCACACAAAACACTCTCACAAGTTTAAATATAGAAAATTAAGAAATGAGGACTTATCTGCCTAAACAAACCAGGAGCTCGCAATCTAGCTGCTGCTTAGAAGTGTGGCAAACTAGATCTGAGGTCAGTCAGGGTTGGCAGGGGATTATGGGTAAGGGGAGGAGCTAGGAGCTCGGATCTAAGCTTTGTAAAGTTGCCGGCTCGGATCCGAGATCGGATCCGTATCCCACAGGTTGCAGACCAAATGAAGTTAACTACTTCAGATTGTTCTTTTAAATATTTCCTGTGATTTTGAACTCTGATGGCACTGTAATGATATACTTTTCTTGTTCTTTTATTATTTATTATTAAATATATTTAAAACTTTCATTGTGTCTGATCTTTGAAGAGCTATTCAAGTTCTGAGAGTACTTGCATATTTATTTGGTGACACTGTGGTCCACTCCAAACAGCCTTGCTCTTGGTCAAACTACCATTTATATTAATAGTTACATTACACAGTAAGACTGGACACCCTTTGTTAAGAACCTTAAAGTAGCTGATAAGGAGTGACTGGTGGCAGGGGAAACTACCTTATAGTATGGGCAGAAGGGAACATAGCTAGTAAACCTGTGCCAGCCTTCCCCAGGTGTGTGTGTGTAAATCAAACCTCAAAGAGTATGTGTGTTAGCTACTTGGGCAGGGACACGAAGCACTGGTTGGACAGAGAGGGTGCTGGAGGTCTTGGCTTGGTCACTCAGCTGAGATCTCAACTCTATAGCTGTGCCAGTGGGGAGTATTATTGGGGATCTGGAGAAAGAGGGAGAATCCAGCCCCAGACTGACTGTGGTCTCTTAAGAGAAAATTCATTTGATGCAGAGAGCTGCATCTGGAAATACTGTGTATGTACCTTGTCATCCTCCCAGTGTACATCCCCCACTGTTGCCAGTGGTGAGGATTGAGGCTCCTTGATTACTGGTCCAGTGGTGGGTCATCACACCTCACATGACTTTTGTGCACAATCAACCCTTGGGAGATTGTTAGCATACAATGGAATGGTATGGACTAAGTAAAACTCCTCTGATGGCTACTTGGATGCTGGCCATGCTGTGGCTGTGCATTGCTTCCTAAAGGAAATGTGTGGGTGTCAGTGACCATGGTGGCAATTCAATCCTCAACAGGCACAGATACCAACAAAAGAAATCTGGGGCTTAGGAATGAGTGGTATTCTAGATGGCAACAAGAAATGAAAAAAGGTGGGGACAATGTCAATCTTATTAGAGAGCCTTACGTCACTGTATCAACACCAGTACAAGTACAAGAGAAACATCATTCATCAAAGGGAAGGGAGCAGGTGATATAAACCTGACCAGGACTAAAGATTCAGATGATGGACAAACCCAAATCTAATGGCATACTGTTACAGTGACTCTCCCTGAAGATTATCTACTTTATAAAAACATGCAGAACTATGAGCTGCAAGAAAGGAAGACAGTGACTTAAATAAAACAAAAATAAATAAATGTTGGCCAAGATGCAATAATGCAACAGCAACAATGAGGTGGTGCAGTAACTAAACACCCAGAACTTCTGTTAGAGCACTCAGGCTTCACCATTGTGATCTAAATGTGGGACTTATGGATAGACAGCTGCATAACCCATACCACTCAGTACTATTTAAATATCAGACTTAACACATTGTTAATATTTTCACCACATATGAAGCATGCTTAACTCTCCTTTTGTGTAACATCTCATTTTATGGGTCCTGATCAAAGAAACGGGTCAATTTTGCAAGCAGCACAGGGGGGAATACAATGGATTCTTCCAAGCAAGTAGGAGGAAGGCCTGTAGAGAACTATGAGTTAACTTCTGTTTGACTGTCTTACATGTCTGCCTCTTGGGGGGACTATAATGGGCAGGCCACATTTCTTTTCACTCCATAATGTAAAGCAGTTGGTACCCCAAATCCACAGCTCTTGCTTAAACAGAACCAAGGAAAGGGAGCCAGATGGCAGACACTAATAAGGATGGGCATTTAAACAAAGTTACATTGAGGTTTATATAAATGATTTCAGACATCACATGCTCTTGTAATACATCAGAAAATGAGGAAAGCAAAGAAAAACATCTTGAAAATATATGACAAAAGCGTTATGCAAGCTTGGCTTCAGAAATAAAGGACATTTCAGTACATACAGAAACTGTGACTAAGCTAAACTGCCCCATGTTCTACCTAATAAAAAGCAATAACTCCTGATTAACCAACACCCTTCTTCTTACATCCCAGAACATATGTCCAAACCACTCATTTTTGAATTCTGCAACACTTTTTTTTTATTTCTGAAGACATCTTTTGAGTGGTAGTCTATGCATCTGCATCCATCTCTGGGAATCTATGCATCTGCATCCATCTCTGGGAAACATAACACTTCTATTCACATGCAAGTTCTCCTTCCTTGAATTTGCACCTTCCCTTAATGATGCTATGATCTTTGACTTTGTTTATTCATTTTAATTATTTCACTCACCCACAAACTCATTCTCTTCATCATGTGTACACACAAAGTTCTTTATTCTCAGCCTACAACATCTTTAGTTGCCCCCACATCAATTTTGCTGTCCTTTGCAAAGCTCTTTTTCTGCTAACAGCTTTATAAACATGCAATTTCTAGAGTTTAATTTTACCTGTTAACTGACAAAGTGAATGGCCATCATTTACGCAGGCCAAAAGGGAAGGTTAACTATAAAGAGACAGAGTTGGGAAGCTAATCAGCAAGCATGTCTTGGAGAAAACACAAACGTTGGAAGAACACACAAATTCCACTGACCATACATAAAGACCTAACCATGGACCTGTGAGGCAGAAAGCTTAATCCCTTTCAAAAAAACACAGAACTGAAGATTACATGAAAGGGACATAAAAACATACAAAAATAAAATAAAAATAAAATTAAATTAAACATTGGCCAAAATGTAACAGCAACAATGAAAATGAATGGTGGAGGATGGGTCATCCAGCACCTACCCACCATGTGCCTCTTCTGTTAAGACTACTCAGACATGGTCTCACAAAACTACCTATAAATCGAGGAAACACACCTTCATGGTAGTACCTCATCCATCCATGAAGCCTTCCAGATTTTAATATTGCCATCTTCAGCTTTCCTAACATAACTAAGACAAAGATCCTTTTCTTTTCTGTTATGGTGAGTATCTTGCCACCAGCTATGGAATCCTTCCCTTGTTATTTTATTATTGCTACTGAGATGATGTCTTGCACTTCTTTGCAATGAAACTGTGCTGCTACACGTGTGATCATTTATCTAATTTTGTAAAGTAACTTCTCAAACTAATGATGCTTTTGTATATCTTAGTGTTATCTAGATGTATTTTTGCTTTATCCTAGCCGCAAAAATCAATCTACCTGTAAATACAAAATGAAGATAACAGGTTCTGTAACTGAGCTCTACAATAAACCACATAAACACCGTTTCTTTACTACTCCCCTTACTAATATCGCCACCATCGTGTAACCTGTTTATTAAACCTACGGCAGCTGTCAGGTATCTATTCAAACTTACATAATCTGTACATTGACACTGAGTTAATCAAAGACTTGGTGGACAAAATCTATATGCTGAAAATCCCTTGATGCCTTGTAGAGTGTGTCACTAGCTTTTAAGTATTTATTTTTATAATCAGTTTTACTGATTTTCTAACAAATCCACATTGTATTGGTTTCCTTTACTTCAAAGTTTACTAAAAAGAAACTGGATGTGCCTCTAGTGTATTCAAGTATGTTGTGCTGAGAATGCTGACAGGTATTGTGAATGAAACATTTATTTCATTCAGGAGTCTTGGGTGGATCTCATTTGGTGCCATTGCTATGTCCACTTCCCAATCTAATAGTTCATTAACATCCTGCTATTATGACAGACTGACTCACACGGAGGTCCCTATCAAGGACACATCTTGTCTGCTGCCTCCTCCTCATCTTTTGGTAACACTAAAATGTCTTCTCAGTGTCATATGCTGCACATATCCCCCACTATTTTTAAACTTCTGGTACTCTTCCTTAGTTTTTCTCTGTTCCATAATGTATATGTTAAAAGACCTTTTACCACCAAAACAGCACTTAGCTAGCCTGGACAACCGTTAAGTTTGCTTGTCTTTTCTGCTTAAATCTATGTGATACTTTTCTCTCACCTACCCCCCACCCATTACCTTACTTTTCTTGTTTTTCTGTTAGCAATCAATGTAACCATATTAGAGAACCACAGATTTTTTGTCATTTTTCTTTGCTAATTTGCTCCCCTTCATACATTTTTCAACTCTTATCCTTTTATTTATTTATTTACTTTTTTTTTTAAATAAGGCATCCTTCCTGTTTTTCCCAAAGTCAGATTGTCTAAAGTACTTCATCCCTAGAGGGACAACTGGTTCTGTGAAACACTAATGCCTCTCTGTCACAGAGAAGTTAAGAGGCAAGCACTCCAAGGCCAAATTAACAAATTGGGTTACAATTTCTAATATCCCCTGCCTCAGGCGCATTCATTTCTTACCACAAGGGAAAAATAAGTGTGTGCTGAAATTGGTCAGTCATTACCATGTACTACAATTCTAAACTAAATGTTGTCCTTTTGCTACAATACAACAGTTCTGTAGGGCATCTGTGGAGCAGAAATGTTTTGTATCATCTGAATGCTACGGAGGTGGGGGAGCAGCTGAATTACAATGTATAAGAATGTCTTCATACAGCTCAGACTAGTACCTTTGGATGGATTCAATGAACTTTAACCAAAACAAACACAATTACACAAGTCTGATCTTTAAATGTTGAAGGCCTTTATCAATACTGATCTAAAAATGAAAAATAACTTGCACGTTGAAAATGAAGAAATAGCCTTTAGAATAACGGAGTTAAAACAGAAAACAAGCAAATTACATCTGGCCAGAACTAGTATGACAAACTAAGGGAAAAAAATACAGATATATATATATATATATATATATATATATATATATATATATATATATATATATATATATATATCTATATTTGTGTACATAGATGAAATAAACTATCAACATGGTAATGACCAAGCCACAAATGTACAATAACATAAAACCCAATTCTCCCTGGAAAATGGAACAGACTAGCAAAAACTTAGGTCTTCTGTCCCATCCACCACCACATACATGTTGTATGATGCAAGGCCTTTTACAGATCCTGACTCATTTAGGAACTGGATAAGTACAGTCTCAAAACCTGCAATACATGCCACACTTTCCAAGCTGTTACACCTTTGCTATGTGAGTTTCCATGTGCTTTGAAAGGCTGCGAGTCGTGACAAAGCCCTTCTGGCAGACTGTGCACTGGAAAGGCCTCTCTTCTTTGTGAAGCAGTTTGTGGTACTTTAGGTAGGATTCTTGTTTGAAACACTTGCCACAGTCAGTACATTTGAAAGGTCTTTCACCTGTATGGACAAGTAAGTGCCGTTCCAACTGACGTGGGTTGCGGAAGCGTTTATCACACTCAGGACATGGATATGGCCTCTTTCTACCAGGTTTAGGGGGTTCCTCATCCACCTCTTGATTAGTTACAGTAGGGCTGAAGTCACATAATGCCACCTGTTTGGGAATAGTACCCCACTGTCCAAAAGCAGCACTGTGAAAGTCTGTCCCTGTTACATGGCTCTGACAATGTCCTTCAAGATGGTACACAGTCCTGAAGCTTTTGCCACACTCTTCACACTGGAAGGGTTTGTCACCACTGTGGACAGCAAAATGTTTCATGAGGAGATCAGAATCTTCAAAGCCCATGTTGCATTCACTGCACTGATACAGGAGTTCGCCTTTTTTGATATCTGCAGAACATGGACTATACAGTACCTGAATTACATCTCTGCTGCCTGAAGTCTGTTTTTGGGTGGAATGCTGTGAATGGAATTTCCCACTTACTAGCCCATCTTCCTCCTTTTTAACTTCAGCTCCTGAAGTATTCTGCTTGGCACTGTTGAGATGCTTTTCATGGGAGCTGGAAGCATGCCTTTTAGAACCACTGTTCTCATGCACTGTTCTGTGGGCTGCAAGGTCCACAGCTGTCGTGAAGTTCTCAGTGCATACAGCGCACTGAAAGGCAGTGTGAGTCATCTTGTGCCTCTCCAAAAGTGAAGCACTGTTGAATTCCTTCTCACAGTTAGGGCACTCAAAGGGCTTTTCCCTCACATGACTGCGATAGTGTTTCCTTAGTCCTTCATGACTATCAAAACTCTCATCACATACATTACAATTATGCAAAGGCTCTTGGCTCTCTGTTTGTTCTTCAGCATTCTGTGATACAGGAGACTTCTTGACCCCAATTTGGTGCAGTTTCCTCAAATGGCGCCTTAAGTTACTACGCAAGGAGAATCTATTTTCGCAGATCTCACACTTGAAAAGTTTTTCACCGGTATGGACAACTCGGTGATGCAGAAGGCCTGTTGAGTCACGAAATCCTTTTTTGCACAAGGTACACTTGTAAGGTCTTTCACCAGTGTGAATTCTGATGTGGCTGGCCAGGTTAAAGGTATGTTTGAAGCACTTGCCACAGAACTTACACTCATATGGCTTAAGTCCGGTATGCCGAGCAAAATGTCGCTTCAGTCCAGACTTGAAACGAAACTTTTGGTCACAGGCAATGCAATGGAAAAGCTCTCTTGTCACAGCTACTGGTTCCTCCTTGATACGTGCATATCCTTCATCTACCTCAGTCCCAGGAAACCTAACCTGCTCTTTTTCTAAAGGAGATAGTTTTCCAACTTCACGATTATGACACCCACCTTCTCCAACCATGGTTTCCTCAATGACTACAGGGTTTTCATCCAGCACTGCTTCTATCCATGGCGGAGATTCACTCCCGTCTGTCCCCTGTACCTCATCTACTCTATCTATATTACTATCAGGACTTCTGTCACACACAGTTTCTTTTTCTTCATCAGGAATGGCATAGTCTCTTCTTTGCAAGGTCAGTTCAGAAGTTCTGTTCTGCTTGTCATACTCCTGAGGAACAGTGCTCCCATGAGAAATGTCCATTTTTTCTTAATTTAGTGAAAAATAAGACTCCTTTTAGACTGCTGGCTTTCACTAACCTGTAAAAACACAAACAAATCAATCAATTAATTATCACTTTTTTCATTTCTCATCTATCTCAAGAGACATATCCACTCATTTATGCTTCTGTATAAATGTTCATCAACTGCCTCCAACTCTTGAATGTTGTTTTTTTTCAGCATATATACACATTTAAAAAGTTAATTTCTTTGGCAGTAGGAAAAAAGACAAAACAAACGACTTCAATTTGCAAAGAAGCTATTAATAAGACAGGCAGGGCTACAACCAGTAGAGAGTTGATTATCTGAACTAATTGGGACCTAGGGTAGTTCGGACAATCAAATTGTTCGGATAATCAATCATATAATTGAACAGGATAAACTTCTAAAATCTTTCTACATGCAGGGAATACACTTTTCCACCATTCAGAGATTCTAGTGGATAATAAAGAATATTTTTCCCACACGAGCAGGCTGCAAGATCAAAAAACATGCACACGCGAATAAGTACAATGTTTATATATTCTGACTTTGTGTTTTTTCCACCCGAAAACTTTGGAAAACTGTGTGTTGGATAACTGACTCTCTACTTTAAGGATAGCACCAATATCCAGAACAGTTGAGCAATTTTCAGTAATAATTACTGTTAGCAAGAAGAAGAAAAGTGCTGGAGAAAACTGCAGCCCTCATTAAGTACAGGTGCAGAGCAGCCCATTAAAAAGTACCCTGCACTTTGAGGAAATGCATTGCAAATGACCAAGCCATTTAAGCTTAAACATATTTATTTATTTGCAATTTGATTACCGGGGAAGTCCACTGGGCCGAACTGACCCATTTTCAGTGGAAGCCCGGGGAGAAAAACTCTAAGATGCATTATACAATTTAGATACAACTGATCATTAATATTAAAGATCCTATTTAGATTAGTTACTCATAAATGCATTCAATATCATGCATAGTTAACACATTCATTAAGCTTGAAGGTAGGCATCATACAGTTTCATTTGAGGAAAACAGATATGGGTTAGGTGTGGAAACAGTTTACATACAAACCTTTTAAGAAAATGTAAATATGCTTTACATACACACATCAACAGTAGAATGTTATTTACAATATTTACAAGGTTGGGCTGTGTGAGGGTAGCTGTAGGAGTTGAGAGCTTAGACAGAAGCTATAGAAATTGTTGAGAGCTCAGATACACTCATAGGAAGATAACTATGATAGAGTTGTAGAGCTTGGGAACCAGAGCGAGAACCCCCTTGGATTAGGTTGGGTGAAGGCAGGTACATTTCCATTTAGTGGACATGTGTTTGAATAGTTGGGTTTTGAAGTTTTCTGAGTTTGGTATGGTTCTTAGTGTGGAGGGGAAGGGAATTCCATTTTTTGCCTAGTGAGAAAGATAGGAGAAGTTGGCCAGAAGGACATTTAGGTTTATGGATAGTAATTAAGTTCTGATTTTCAGATCTGAGAGCTCTGTTGGGTGTATAAAGGGGAAGGATGTCAGTTAGAGCGGGACATTTTGTTAGGTGAAATATGAGTCTATGTGCAGTAGTGAGTTGGAGATAGTCTAGGTAGTTTGGGAGTTCAAGCCAATTCAGGGATTGTAGGGTTAGGCAGTGATGGGTGGTATTTTTAAATTTAGAGGCAAATTTAGATATTTTGTTGCAGCAGTTTTCTAGTTTAGAGGTGATAGAGGAAGACAGGTTGGTTAGGAGAGGGGCTCCGTATAATAAGGGAGAAGAGAAGTCGAGGCCAGAGTTTGCCTGGTAGAGTTGGAGAGAAAGCGATTATTCCTATACAGCATACCTAGCTTTTGGTGGGTTTTCTTAATATTTTGTTGAATATGAATATCAAACTTGAGGTGTTCATCTACAGTAATGCCAAGTAGTTTGGCAGAGGGGACTACTTCTATAGGTGAGTTGGTTTGACTATAGACTTTGAAGGGTTCCGGCGTGTAGCTCGCAAGACATTTCCCTGCGAGTTACATCGCCGAAACCAATTGGCTGCAGCAGTAATTTGCCGTAGAGCAATACGGCGGAAAAGCATAGCCGCTGCAGCTGTACACTATGCACAGTAATCCTACAACCGGTGGCGATCCTTACAGACAGCTGCCCGGGCGTATTCTAGCAGGGACAGCCGTACTACATGTGTACCACGTTCTGTATTTTCATGGAAGGAATGCATTTATTGTATTATTTATTTATTTTATTGTCAGACGTCTGTCTCCTGTAAGTCAACTGATCCAATAGGTACTGCTGTACCTAACTTCAGAGACCATCTGAAGTGGGTAAGTGTTTGTAAAACTCTCCAACAAAAGTCCAAGCCAGTGGAAGGGGAAAAGGCAAGGGTTGAGAAAGCAAATTCCTTTAGCACCAAGGTACTAAAGAATGAGCAGTTCCTGGAATTACGGTGCAAATATCAGTGCTAGGGGAAAGTGCATATTGATGACCAACTGGCCAAGGCTAGCACCAGATTTTCACCCCCAACAGTGGGTATCACTTCTACCTCCTAACCTGTAACTGGCTGCTAATCATACCTGAGCAGAGATTTAAGCAAAGGGAGTTTGGTACACTGTGCAACACATTAACTTCTGCCCAATCCTTTGTATACTATAAGTGATTGTCATTAAACAATCTGTAAGGTGTTAAACTTTTTTTGGTATGAAGGAGTTATTAACATAGAAAGCTAATACGCCATTGCTACCTTTAAAATGAAGTTTGACAATTTACATGATGTTATTAAGTGATCATTTCTAGATAGTCTGTAAACTAAAAAAAATAGTCTTGACAGTTTACAAGCTACCTATAAATGTGTTCATGAACCCTTCATTCAGCTTGTAAATTGATGGTTTAAGCAGTCTCAATCACTAATGACAACTTTTTTTTACAGTAGCATATGCCTACAGCTCCTACTACAAGTTTACATTCAGGATGGTCATCCCTTCCACATCAGCCTTCCTACGGCTGTGGGCCAAGGAGCTGTGATAGACTTAAACTGGAGAGTCAAAATTAGACTTTCAAGTCATGTCTCTGAGTCAGAATCTCCATGTGATTTTGTGCCATATGAACCTGCATTTAAATTTGCAAAATTTTGCCTGAAATTTCCTTTAGTGATTGAGACGAAATTACTTATTATATTGTATTTCGTTTACTTTAAAAGAACTGAACTGGAACATGGCACAGCAACACCACTCACTAGCTTACTGAGATGCTGGAGGACGGGTCTTCGGTTGATAATGGCATAAACGTTACTAATCGTAACACTGACATCTGAACACACTGCATTTTTGAAAGTCTTGTTATCATGTAGCTTAGTTTGCTTTTAATTCTGTGGTCTCCAGTAGTACTGACAAGACAAGAATAGTGTATGGGCAACCTTATCCTAATGCTGCAAATGTGATGAAGAAACTCAGAAGTAAGTTAGTTATGTTAGACACTCATCATAACCTACAATCTGTGACACGAGACTAACAGTAGTAACAGTATTAGGACTATTCCTGAAGCTGTGTGTATGTTAGCTCAGTAGAATCCTTTTCCTCTAACATTTGGAGACCTCCACCATAGATGCATTAGCATCCATCTGACTGAAGCTGTCTCTCCTATCCTGTCTG
Source organism: Protopterus annectens (assembly GCF_019279795.1). Classification (NCBI taxonomy): domain Eukaryota; kingdom Metazoa; phylum Chordata; order Ceratodontiformes; family Protopteridae; genus Protopterus; species Protopterus annectens. Next base: position 1,226,575,878 of record NC_056726.1, on the reverse strand, counting down.
GTATCTACCAGGCACACACTATCAACATTACTAAAGGAAGCAACAACAGGCATTAGCTTATCAATCTGATCGTATCTGGTTACAAACATACCGTACTGAAAGCAGAGACCTAGCCCTTCTGTAAGAGTAGCACCTCACAAACCCACACTTGTGGTGTTTACCTCATACAACTATCACATTTAGACTGGAAAAATCTGTCAACTCCAGACTGATCTGCTTAGTGTTGGGCTCCAGGCAGTACGTAATTCAAAATCATTCTGAAAAAGGAAGCATGAGATATTGAGATCCTATTCAGTTTACGTCGAAAAGGTGTGGAAAGTGAATGATGGTAGGACAGCTCTTCCACATGCAACTATGAAAGGAGCAGTAACAGACAACTGTATGAAAACCAAGACTGCTGCATGAAGGAACTCTTTCACCGAAGGTTCAGTAACCTCAGTGTTGATTCCATTATTAAGTATGGTCTGCAGAGTTCAGACTCCTTGAATGGTCACAGAACAAAATGAATGGAGACCTCCACGATGAAAAGTAAACTTAATTTATTGTAGGACCAAGCGCTTTCACGTACATCCAAGTACGCTTCTTCAGGTTTTTAAAAATATAGCTCTATACAGGTGCTTTATATATCTTAGTAAAACAAATTAACTTCAATTCTTAAATCACTCATTCAATTAATCAATTAATCAATATATATATATATTCATATATAGAAATATATTTAACAAACTACAACAACATTATTAAAAACTAATACTGAAAAAATGCAACAATCTAAGACATACAAATCTGGGTGAAACATATGTTAAATACAAATGCATATATAAAGTAAAAAAATACTAAGCCCTAATAAGATAATGATGTTGGACCAAACAATAGCTAACATCCAAGAATCTAGAGATTCAAACGTTCCTAGTCTCAAGCCTACTTAATACAAAAATATAGGCATATGGACGTTAAACTTCAAACTCTAGAAATCTGAAAAATGTACAAATACCTGGAAAATTATATATATATATATGTAACCACATTGTAACCAATGGCAAAAGACTTGAATTTAAACATTTTTACCTATGTGCGGCTAATACAGGTTTATACTAACTGACTGATTAAGTCCTGGTTGAAAATGGGATTTCAACCTTAAGATCCAGTTTAACTCAACTGTTTCTAAATAATTCTGGCTATCACCCCCTCTCTTATTTGGACTTATAACTTGTAGGACCCTAAATTTAAAAGTGTGATCAGGATACATATCTATGTGCTTAGCTAAGGCATTTGTTAAATTAATTTTTATGTCATAGATATGATTATAAATACGATCTTTCAACCTTCTAGAGTTTAAACCTACATAATAGGCCATGCATTGTGTGCAGGTAGCTAAATATATCAAATTTTTAGTCTCACAGGTAGCATGAAAATCACATATAAATACATAATTAAGCTCAGGGACAGTAAATTGATGGTCACTAATAATAAACTTACACATATTGCACTTATTGCAGGGAAATGTACCATATCGTAATGTCCATCTATTCCTAATAGCTGTTTCCCTATTAGTTCTCTCAGAACATAATAGCCTCTAAGTTCTTGCTATTCCTATATCTAAAAGTTGGTTGTACACCTACTATATTACTAATATCTTGATCTATAAGTAGTACATCCCAGTTTTTCTTAATAATATTAGTAATGTGTCTATTATCATTAGTGTATCTAGTGATAAAAGCCACCTTCTTGTTGTTAAAACTAACTTTAGGGGTATATTTATTTTTCAGTTCTGTAGCAATTTGTGGTCCATTTCTAGTATTTAGACTTGGAACTATACCATTTTTGGATTGTACATCTTGTTTCATACTTTCTATCATTGGCGTAGGGTAGCCCCTATCTCGAAATAATTCATGCAAAACGTCAAACTGCATATCGCTATCTGCACTGTTTTTACATAATCTAGAAATTCTTGTAAACTGATTTCTTACAATATTAGAAAATATAAACCGTGGATGCATACTATTGAACTGTAATAATGCATTCCTCCAGCATGGTTTTCTATATAATGTAGTTGAAACCATGCATTCCGTATCTTTACAAATGGTAATATCCAAGAAATCTATCTTGGACGATGATGACTCCATAGTAAATCTGAGAAAATCAGTAGTGGATTCTAGATAAGTAACTAGTTGTTCTAACTGCTTGTGATCACCATTCCAAATAGTAAGTATATCATCCACGAAACGTCTATATAATACTATGTTTTGCATAAATATACTTCTAAACAAAAATAGGGACTCCCAATAATACATAACCAAATTTGCATAAGAATTAGCACAGGGGGTGCCCACTGCAACCCCCCATGTCTGTATATACAAATTATCATGAAACAAGAAAAGATGATTATTCAACACCATATCTAATAAGGCACAAATAAGTAATTGTAAGTTATTGTCAAAAGTTCCATTTTTAAGTAATAATTCCCTGACAGCTTCAATTCTATAATCATTTGGAATTACTGTAAACAAATTTTTAACATCAAGTGTCACTAGTACGTAAGAAGGTGAAGCCACATTATTATCCATTAAACTTTGTACGTCATTTAGCAACTGATAAGTGTCTTTTACAATTGTGGGTATACTTCTAACTAATGGTCCTAACTTGAATTCTAAGTAGCTGGAAATGTTTTCAGTCACCCACTTCTCACCTGTCACTATAGGATGTATAGGAGGAGGAAAAACACCTTTATGTATCTTAGGAAGTCCCTTTATAAGTGGGACTAATGGATCCTTTACTAAAAAATAATCATACAGTTCCTTTATTTGTCTACACATAAGAAGGTCATATAGGGTGTAATGAACCATCCTAATTGTTTTAATAAGCCTATCACTGTCTATCTGTTCATATTTGTTGGTATCTTTCAGCATGTCTAGCATTAACTCAGTATAAAAGGTGGCATCCATTAAAACCATTCCACCAACTTTATCTGCTGGTTTTATAATCAAATTAAGGTCTTGAGATAAAGCTGTCTGGGCACTACGCTCATTAATATCTAAATTATAATATAAATCATTGTTCTTACGTGTAAAATCAGAAAAGTATTTATAAAAATCCCTTTCACATAACTTAATAAAACATTCAATATTGAAGGAAAAATTGGGAACAAACATACTTTTCCTTTTGAAGCGATTTTCCATATTAAAATCAACCTCATTAGTGTCCTTATAGTACAGTTTTAAAGACACTGCTCTTGCAAACAAACGTAGATCAACCAAAATCTCAGCGAGGTTGCTGTTTTGCGAAGGTATAAAGGAGAGACCTTTGTTTAGGAGGCTTCTCTCACTTGTACTTTAAAGTGTGACTTGAGAGGTTAAAAACAAGTTCTATCAGTTCTTTTGTCTTCTTCTTACCTCCGTTACTTCTTCTGAGAATTTCCTCTTCCGTCGATCTCGACTGTTCGATCTCACTTGAGATTGTGTGCGATACTGTACTGGAAGTGGTAAAAAACCACTTGAGGTAGATCCAGGGGCTGTTTTTGGTCTCGCTCCATTTTTATTTTTATTTATCAGAAGATCCTGTTCTCTAAGGCCTTCTTGATTTGGCGGTGGCGTGTTCATTACTGGCACAGTATCCGCTCGCTTACTTCCTCCTGTTGACGTCATTTCCATATTACTGGGGATCAAAAATTCATCAGTTAGTGTCGGATTTAAAGGGGCAATGTCTACTACACCATGTTGATTATTTAAGTTATTAGGTTGATTTACACAATCAATAGTATGATATTGGGTTTTCGGCCAAACAAAAATTTGGCCGGATAAAAAGTCTTGATAATCTCTTTGTAGCTTTTTATGTTTCAACTGTTGCAACCTGTCACTATAGGCAGTAACTTGTATATACATGGCATCAATCTTTTTATCATAGACTTCGCCTTTGTAGCGACTAAGTAAATCTCTATGCAGAGTCTCTACTTTAGAAGCTAACATATTTTCAGTGGGTGTAAAATAGTCAATCAAGAGTTTAATATATTGCTTACTGAAGTCTACATTTAATTGATGCCACTGCTTCAACAATTCAGGATGGCTGTCGCCATATGTGGGCATACAGAGAACCCGCATGCCTCGAGGTATTACTTGAAAGTGAAGGCACGCTTCCAGGTGTCTTCTTTGCCATAGTAATCTATGCAGTTTATATAGGTCATTCTCGAGTTCTCTGAGATTATTAAAGAAATCTTTAAGATCTATTACAGTACCTATATTATTTGTAGAGGCAGGAAAGTGTAGATCCAGATTCAGTAAAGGATTTTCACGTTGGCAAAAGATATCATTCCACTTATTAACCAGGCTCTTCAGACCTGGATTATAATCAAGCTCCACTGTGGGTGTTTCCATCGTGTGTTGGTAGCAGAATCCCAAAAGGAATACAAATATTAGAAGCAACAGGAAAACTACCATCCAAAGGTCTCACACCGAAAAACAAATAATATCCACAGAACAAAACGAATGGAGACCTCCATGATGAAAAGTAAACTTAATTTATTGTAGGAACAAGCGCTTTCACGTACATCCAAGTACGCTTCTTCAGGTTTTTAAAAATATAGCTCTATACAGGTGCTTTATATATCTTAGTCAAACAAATTAACTTCAATTCTTAAATCACTCATTCAATTAATTAATCAATTAATCAATTTACTAAAATTTTTGCTAAAACTGAAGTAAAACTCAATATCATTAAAGTATATACACATTAGATCCCTTTATATATATATATATATATATATATATATATATATATATATATATATATAGAAATATATTTAACTAAAACTATAACAACATTATTAAAAAGTAATACTGAAAAAATGCAACAATCTACGACATATAAATCTGGGTGAAACATATGTTAAATGCAAATGCATATATGAAGTAAAAAAATACTAAGCCCTAATAAGATAATGATGTTGGACCAAACAATAGCTAACATCCAAGAATCTAGAGATTCAAACATTCCTAGTCTCAAGCCTACTTAATACAAAAATATAGGCATATGGACGTTAAACTTCAAACTCTAGAAATCTGAAAAATGTATAAGTACCTGGAAAATTATATATATATGTAATCAATGGCAAAAGACTTGAATTTAAATATTTTTACCTACGTGCGGCTAATACAGGTTTTATACTAACTGACTGATTAAGTCCTGGTTGAATATGGGATTTCAACCTTAAGATCCAGTTTAACTCAACTGTTTCTAAATAATTCTGGCTATCACCCCCTCTCTTATTTGGACTTATAACTTGTAAGACACTAAATTTAAAAGTGTGATCAGGATACATATCTATGTGCTTAGCTAAGGCATTTGTTAAATAAATTTTCCTTATGTCATAGATATAATTATAAATACGATCTTTCAACCTTCTAGAGGTTAAACCTACATAATAGGCAGTGCATTGTGTGCAGGAAGGTAAATATATCAAATTTTTAGTCTCACAGGTAGCATGAAAATCACATATAAATACATAATTAAGCTCAGGGACAGTAAATTGATGGTCACTAATAATAAACTTACACATATTGCACTTATTGCAGGGAAATGTACCATATCTTAATGTCCATCTATTCCTAATAGCTGTTTCCCTATTAGTTCTCTCAGAACATAATAGCCTCTTTAAGTTCTTGCTATTCCTATATCTAAAAGTTGGTTGTACACCTACTATATTACTAATATCTTGATCTATAAGTAGTACATCCCAGTTTTTCTTAATAATATTAGTAATGTGTCTATTATCATTAGTGTATCTAGTGATAAAAGCCACCTTCTTGTTGTTAAAACTAACTTTAGGGGTATATTTATTTTTCAGTTCTGTAGCAGTTTGTGGTCCATTTCTAGTATTTAGACTTGGAACTATACCAGTTTTGGATTGAACATCTTGTTTCATACTTTCTATCATTGGGGTAGGGTAGCCCCTATCTCAAAATAATTCATGCAAAATGTCAAACTGCATATCTCTATCTGCACTGTTTTTACATAATCTAGAAATTCTTGTAAACTGATTTCTTACAGTATTAGAAATTATAAACCGTGGATGCATACTACTGAACTGTAATAATGCATTCCTCCAGCATGGTTTTCTATATAATGTAGTTGAAACCATGCCTTCCGTATCTTTAAAAATGGTAATATCCAAGAAATCTATCTTGGACGACGATGACTCCATAGTAAATCTGAGAAAATCAGTAGTGGATTCTAGATAGGTAACTAGTTGTTCTAACTGCTTGTGATCACCATTCCAAATAATAAGTATATCATCCATGAAACGTCTATATAATACTGTTTTGCATAAATATACTTCTAAACAAAAATAGGGACTCTCAATAATACATAACCAAATATGCATAAGAATTAGCACAGGAGGTGCCCATTGCAACCCCCCATGTCTGTATATACAAATTATCTTGAAACAAGAAAAGATTATTATTCAACACCACATCTAATAAGGCACAAATAAGTAATTGTAAGTTATTGTCAAAAGTTCCATTTTTAAGTAATAATTCCCTGACAGCTTCAATTCCATAATCATTTGGAATTACTGTAAACAAATTTTTAACATCAAGTGTCACTAGTATGTAAGAAGGTGAAGCCACATTATTATCCATTAAACTTTGTAAGTCATTTAGCAACTGATAAGTGTCTTTTACAATTGTGGGTATACTTCTAACTAATGGTCCTAACTTGAATTCTAAGTAGCGGGAAATATTTCCAGTCACCCACTTCTCACCTGCCACTATAGGACGTATATTAGGAGGAAAAACGCCATTATGTATCTTAGGAAGTCCCTTTATAAGTGGGGCTAATGGATCCTTTACTAAAAAATAATCATATAGTTCCTTTGTTATTTGTCTACACATAAGAAGGTCATATAGGGTGTCATGAACCATTCTCTCCTTGAATGGTGTGTGTAACTGGCACTGCACCCACCACATAAAACAAAAAGAAGGTGGCACTGACTCCCCACCCAAAAAATACTGCAACAAGTCTGTGCAAATGTTACTTCAGCCATTGCTTTGTAGATTTAGAATTCACACATTTACTGGTGCACACACACACTCAAGGTGGACCATGATGTTTCTGCTTCTCAAACAATATTGGGGTGAGCCTTTAAAACTGTCCACATAAATTAACTGACAGAACAAAAGGCTATAAAGTTTGACAGCCACATACATGCAAATTTAGAACACTTTTCTTAGCAAAAGAAATACAAGTTGCTGATGTTTATGGAAAACTGTTTTTTTATTGGTCTAATAAAGGAAATGCCTGGGAACGTCCACATATGCAGACAACATTCACGTGGTCTGGACTGACTTAGGAAGAAAACCTGACTGGAAAGTTTCAAGGTCTGGACAGAGACTACTTGAAGCACTGACTGACTATTATAGAGACGGCCTACACTTTGGAAAATGATAGAAGGATGTTGAAATGCACCAGATTTAAAGTTCACAAACAAATTAGGCCAAAGTAATAGCCACAAAGGACAGTGTCTCCCAAAACATGCACCAGAGTTACATGATCCCTGCACGTTCAAAGGGAGAAAGATGCAGCTGTTTCAACACAAAGTTAGGTCCCACAGGGAAGTAGAGACCTTATCAGAGGCTTAAACAGCACAACAAAGTGTGTTTTTTGCAAACTTTAATATAAAATAATGTAATATATTTATGTATTCCATCACAGAAACAGACATGACAAAAAAATGAACTCTAACAATGGATTAACACAACCACTGACCTATCTCTGCAGAATGTAAATGTATTTCACAGAGAAAGCTCAGTGTTCTATTACTGGACTTTATTCTGTCTTGAGTGTGGCTTTTGGTGGATTCTGTGGATCTGATAGTGAAGTAGCTCAACCTCAAATGGAACAGTGAAGCTAAGTATGAATAAAAAAATACCTACTTGACATTATTCACTTTCTAACTAAATTCCTTTTCAGTAGCTAAGAGGATACAAAGTAGTTTTGCTAAAGAGATCAGGAACCCCAAACTATTTGGTAAATGGGGAAGATGGACCATAGGTCTAAGTGACCACAAGGATGGCTGCTATGGTGTGGTGAGGTACCTCAGAAGTGATTTAATCCATGGAAGCACCACATCAGAACCTATAATGAAACTGCATAAGAATCACACAGAAGTGTTGGCAGGGCCAAAGTGGTGACTGAAGGATCAAGCAAGCTGATGAGAAGTGGTTTGAGATAAAGAATGGGGGGGAGGGGTAAGGAGAGAAAAAAATAAAGCATCCATTTGTCTATGGGTGTAAAACATGTATTAGTAGTTTATAGGCTCATAGGTGTTAACTAGTCTAACAACCACAAGGGCCTTTTTAAGCCTAGTCATGCATCCCAAATCTCTGGCAAGTTCTGGTATACTTGATAGGTGTAAGGAGGGGCTTGGGAGGTAAAACATTTACATATAGGGGCCTGGGAGATGCACCATCTACAGGCTGCCTGTGTCCATCAGAGGCCATGTTGGGGATGGAGCAGAAAGAAGTCTTTGCACCTGGCATTAATGGGAAACACAGATACAGATGTACTACTGGAGTAACTAAATTAAAGCTCTGTTAGGAAACTCGGTAACAATGATCACCTGTGAAGGCTGAACATTTTCTGCACATTGAACATGGACTGCTTATAAAAATTGTGCTTGTGAGCTCAGTCCTAAAGGAATAGGTTTTCTCTTCAAAGAGTAGAAGGAGACATGTTCCCTATGTATGATGATGCACCCATCTAGTGGAAACATTGACAGACTGCTATCAGGATATGGCCTCTTGACAGAACAGGAATAAGCTGTTGAAGACCAAAGCTGACTAACTTTCATTCCCAAATAAATGATGCAGCAATGAGCATGTAGTGTGGTCCATGAGCCCAGGAATGGCTGGGGTTTACAATGCAATGCATGTGTGGCTACTGTAGCCTTTAGCTTGGATTGGTACAGATGGAACCCCACTAGCAGATTCTTGGAAAATGTCCACAGTGTACAGCTATGCAAAAACACTGGTGAAAAAAAAAAACGGAGATCTCTGAAGTCAACTGGAACTTCAACATCCACTGCAGGGTTCTCATGTGAAGATGGGCATAAAGTACCAGGGAAATGGGACTTCCAAGATGGCTGCACATTGATCAGCAGCTTAATTTCAGCTCTCCCAGTGTGAAAAAAAAAGAAACTAAGTGATAAGCGCTAGTAATTCAGCCAGCTTGAGCAAACTTCAGTTACTGGCTAGTAAGTACACTGCCTGCATAACAGCACAGAAGAAATGCACAGAACCAGAAAGAAAATCAACTAGAAAAGGTAAAGAAAAAATAACTAGGAAGGAGCCTGCAGCTGTTCAGCAAAAAGCAGTTCATGTTTCAGAGCTGGTACAAGAGATATCTTCCAGTAACTTAGAGGAAAAAGAAATGAAATATACTCAAAGCTGATTAAATGGAACACTGAAGAACTATATCAACTCAAGTAACAAAAGGCTAGAAAAAATAGAAGAAACATTAACAGGCTATTCAGATGAACTGATAAAACTGAAAAAAATATAAACTGTAATGAAGAAAAGGCTGGTTGAGTATGAGACTTCAAAATGGCAGACACCAAGATTCTGCAAGGAGGGCAAGTGCAAAGGTCCAACCAGCCAAACTGCAAACTCAAACCACCAGACCAGCACAGTTGGAGAAGGAAAAAAAGACTTTATTATAAAAGTCAAAAATACAGCCCACAGACCAGTTTCAGCCCTAAGCCTTTATCAAGGTACATTGATAAAGGCTTCGGGCCAAAACGGTCTGTTGGCTATGTTTTTGACTTTTTTAATAAAGTCATTTTTCCTTCACCAACTGTACTTGTCTGGTGGTTTGAGTGTGAGTATGAAACTTCTCAATAAGACCTTTTTCAAAAAGGGTAGAGTCAGAAGACAGAGCATGCAAAGAAAACCTGCAATTTTTTGCAGTACCAGAGAAGCTGGAAGGAACATACTCTATTAGATTTATGAAAGCATAAATAAGCATCTGGATTGGCATTCTACAGCAGGATTTGTAAACTGAAAGGGCACATTGTGTGCTCCAAACCTGGCCAAAAAAAGCACTGAAGATCTGTATTAGTAAAGATGCAATCTTGCCAGCAGAAATAGTTGATCCTAGTAAAGCTTTGGCAGAAGGGAAGAGTGTTAAATATTGGAGACAGAAAAGCATTTGTGGAAAATGATTACTTACTGTACATCAGGCAGAAGAGAAGGACATTTATCACACAAATCAGGGAAAGTTGAGAGACAGTTGTGATATTCAAGCTGTTGTATCCAGGTATCTTCAGAATATTATTTCCTGGAGGACCAAAGGTATTTTTTTACACAGAACAGGCTAAGGAGGAAATAAGTTTATACAACAAAAAAAGTGAGCCATCAAATGGAAGAGGACTCTGCCTCTCACTCTTCTGACAAAAAATCTCATACACTTTGCCAGTGAAACTTTTTCTAATGTTCCAAACAAAAATACTCGAGAGACAAAAAAGCACAGGAGTTGACTAGAAGATTCAACAGTATCTTGGACTTCAGCGGGAGTCTGGTGTTGGGAGATGGAGATGAACAGGAAGAAGAATAGCAACACTGACCTTTGTGAATAAATGTGAGATCATGAGGTATCAACCACATCTCTAAAATATGGCTTTGCAAGAAAAAGTGACTGAGAAAGACTAGACTTCTGTTGACTTTATTAAACTTCTGGGTGGAATGTAAAGCATATACCCCACTTTGTGTCATTAATGCTTAGAAGGGCACTAAAAGGGGGAATAAAGTAAGTGTAAGTTAAACAATTTTTGTTCTTGATAGTATTTGTATAAAACATTTCATGATTTAAACCAAATGTCATATAAGAAAGCAATTTTGTGTAGTATGCAGTCGAGGGTGTTTTAAACGTGGGGTGTGAATACGTCTTTTCAGTGATTGTTGTATGTGAAAAGATATTAAAGTAAACAAGTACCCTTTTTAAGAAATATAGGCTTTAGAATGTAAAGATAAGAAACGCTGGACAAAAGCAAGTTTGAGCTAATATGCTGTAATCTTGGGGTGCTGGGGTGGGATGTAAAAGTGCACTAATTATATTATATGTAAAGTTGAGCTGTTTTCTCTTATTTTAGCATATGCGACTATCTGAATTAATGCCCTTGGCTTAATCTAAAAAAACAAGTGTTTACTATAAGCAAGTAGGTTTGAAAATAAGACAAACTGATGAATGTGATGAAAAGTGCTAAGTTTCCTGCATATGCAATGATATTAGCTTGTTCTTTCCTTCAGCAAATGTTCAGTGGTAGGCAAGAAGTCTGAAGCCGAATGCAGTTGTACATTCTGTTATGTAATGAGTGAAATAGACAAGGACTCAAGTGCATCTGCAGAGTTGTTATCAAGTCGTCTTCTCATTGCTATGTTTCCATGTCTGCAGGTGGAAGCAAGAGTACTGAGCATTGCTTGCTGAGGGAAATGCAAAATTTAAAGGCGCAAGGGCAAGCAGGTTGATAAAGTATGAAATTACTGAAAGTGAATAAGAGATAGCAGCTTCTCTAGCAGCCTTACTACTTCAGTGCATTTAATAGAACAGTTTATAATTCAATTTTATTTAAAGATACTCAGTGCACTTTTTCTTAAGGTTAAAGTTATTTGTTCTGAAATCATACAAGCTGTTTTCATATCTGGGAAGGAAACGGAGATAAGAAAAGAACAGACAGCAATCAGTGTAAGTGGGAGCACAAGCTATTGATTTGTGGCAATTGTTCCCATCTGGAAGGTTAAACTTGCTTGAAGATATGCATAATTTTGTGCATTTGTTCTAAGTTAATAGGGTATGGAGGTATTTTGAAGGGTTTTCATTAAACCAAAAAGTCTTAAAAAATATGACATAGGTTCAAATGGAGATGACAAGAAACAACTGTATAAAAGATTAGCCTGCTAAACATTAGTGTGTGCATGTAACATGAAAGTTGGAAATATGCATTCAAAAAAGCAGTCATGTAAAAAAGATGGGAACAATAACTTATCATACTGGCTACACTACTTATATTAATTTGAAATATAAATGGCCTTACAAGTATAGACAAAAATATAACAGTATTAAATGATATTAGGAAAAGCAGAGTGTAAATAGCAATGGTGCAGGAGAAACATTTGGAAAGAAATGAATATGTGAATTTGATTAAGAAAGGATTTCAGCATGGATATTCAGCATAACATCACAGACAAAAGACAAGGGAAATAATTATAATAAATGCTACAGGAGCTCCAAAAGTGACAGAAGATGGAAAAAAAAAGATAATAATGATAGATTTGTGACAGTTAAGGAGCTACTGGTAAGAGAGGATGATTACACTGCCATGTATTTATATTCCACAAAACAAATGATTAAAACACAGCTATTATGGAGCTTAATGAAATAGTGGTAGAAATAATCAGCTTTTACCAGGGAATATAATTTATAGATGGGGACTGCAACTTGATTTGCAACAGTAAGGATGTATCTGGGGGAACCTAGAACAGAAAATATAACAAAAGAGGGTAGATTTCTAAAGAGATTTAAGAAAATATTTGGTATGGAAAATGTGAATACAGTAGTAGGAAGACAGAATTTACATATTCCCCAAGGTACAATAATTGGGCTACACTACATAGAATTTATATTTCACACCAACATGCACATTTAACTGAAAGCTTTGACACACATCCAATAACTTATTTCAGATCATGCACCAATAAAAACAAAGATAAAAAATGCATGGTAATGAAGTAAAAAAATGAGACAGTGGTGCTTTCCCACCTACCTATTAAAAATAAATTTGAGGAATGGGTAGTGGAAATTATCCGAGTGTTATTAGGGAAGACAAATTTCTTCAGAAGTTTTATCTATTGATTGGGATAAAATGAGAATGGAGTTTAAAATAGGATAGAAACAAAAGAAAAAGAATATGGTTAAGTAAAAGGAATTATTTAAGGGGACTGGCAAAGATTAAAGTATTGCACAATTAGGAGAATCTCATGGAACAAGAAAGACGAGCAACTGCAGAGTGCTGAACAGAAAATGATGGAGTATTGGGATAATATGCATGAGTTTAGAAAGCTTGCTGCTGAGCAACTGTTTTTTGATAACTCCAGAACACAAACACTTTTAGCATAAAGGATCGTTTCTGAACTTACAAAGCCTATACAAAGAAATATACATCCAGTAGATGTATTAAAGATATTTTAAAAATGTCATTAAAATTTGTATAAAGAAGAGAGAAAGGTGGAAATCAAGAAAGAACACAAATGGAAATACTCACGGAAGACTTAAATATGCCCATGTTAGACGTAGAAGAAGCTTAACAATTCATAGGTTCATAGATTAGTACTAGGCTAACTGCTCTTTTTGGGCCATTTGAATCCTAACCAGTTACCCCATGTGAGAATCAAACCCTGCACTTTGTGTCTTTAAGGTAAATACCTTAACCATTATGCCATCCTCAGTTAAAGGAAAACTATGGGCAAATAATGAAAAAACATACCTGATTAGAGATGTTTTTTTACCTTGGAAAGCTAAATCGGTCCCAAAATTCAGTATGACAGCTCTGAATGTAAGAAAAATTAGCCTTCCCATTTGTTGTCAGACTAGACTTCCATTCACTTACAATGGGAAAACTGAAAAACCTGCCAAGTTTAAGAGTCAGCAGATCAAGTTTCACTGACTGGTCTGCACTGAGTTTTACAAAAGTTGTTCCCAATAACATATTATATATTCTCTGAAAAAAGCTTGCTAAAGTGCCAACAAATTACTGAAATAAAAAAGACTTTTTACAAGGAGGATTTATGTTAGTTTCAGTTCCTGACCAAGTTACTCCTCCCATCTCCCCTCCTTCAATGAGCCAGAATCTCACATTTCCAGCTTGGCTAGATTCAACTACTTAGTCCACTTTGCATGACAATAGACAAAGAAATCACCGCCTGGTGTGCCACTAAAACTCTTCCTTCATATGTTTCTTTACGCCTGACTTTTGACCAGCACTTTCTCAAGAATTAGGAGTTAAAAAAAAAACAAATATCAATCCACAGTTTAGGCCAATATACCAATTTCTTAAAATATGTACAGTAGTACACATACCTCTCAACCTGGAATCCTACAAAATCTGGACAAAGTAGGGTTGCCAACTTTTGTTGTGGCAAAAAATGGACTTAGCCACACCCCTTGCACCAACCATAACCAACTTCCCTCCTATTTTGTGACGTTATCAAAGCATCATTCGTGCAGAAAGCCCTATTTTTATGTTTGTGATGCCTATATTCAGTGGATTTACTATACTTTTTGTAAAAAAAAAAACATAATCATTTTGCCAATTTAACAAACTCCAATATTATGTTTCTTTTTATGAAACAGAAAACCAGAGTTTGTACAGTGTTTTCTGGACTACCGGACAATCAGTTTGATTTCTGTACAGTCTGAAAAAAAACGGATAGCTGGCAATGCTAGGACAAAGGCCCATGAAAAACAGGTATAACTGGCCAAAAATCTGTGCAGTGATTAACATAAAACTTGCATACATAATTATGTAACCCCACCCGCTCTGATGGAATTGTGGGATACCAACTTTTAAACACAGATTGAAAAAGAGACAAGAATATTAAACACAAAATAAACAGAAGAACAATAGTGTTTTATTTATACTAATATTTGAATTTGTATCAAACTTTGAACTTGTGCAAAACCAAAACACAATTTTCTTTTATAAAAATAAAATTAACTGCTTGTCTGCTTCTACACTAAATCTGCAAGTGCAATTTTTATATTAAAAAAAACTCCCAGACAGCAATGGCAGAACTGCAAGGGTCTCATATCTACAAAGAATGGAAACAGCTAGTGAACTTCATAGCTAATCCTGAAAGTACTGTCATAATAGACAGTGATGTACAGTACACATCAACATGATTAGAGAAAAAAAAAGTCCTGTCAGAGCTGAAATCACACCTCTCTGTAGCAGAGCTGCATGAAATATAACCTCACATTCTTCCAGAGAGTAATATAAACTCACATTCTTCCAGACAGCAGTAAAACCAAGTAGACAGTTCCAGTATAGAGAGAGTCACTTGGTATTAGTAGATACAGACTGGCAAGAACAAAAAAAATAGAATTCTGAAGTAAATGAAAAAGGGCATTTTTGGCAACTGCAGATATCTTGAGCAGAGGTCCTTGAGCAGGACAAGAAAAATCATACACATGATACTGACAACAAAAGGCAGAGTTCACCAAGTACTTTTGTTCTTGATCAAACGGAATGCACAAATGAAATTCAGGATGAGCCAGTTGTGTAACTTCAACCTGATAAGGAAAACAGAGGCTTTATTTGCTTATTAATGTCATTCGGAAGTCTACAACAGTGTTCATAAGCAAAAAAAAAACTAACTTTATATATATCCATTTGAATTAAATTTAATAATTCTTTTAATTCTGTGTTTTCATTATCTGCTGTACATTCACAACCATCTTCATTATTGTATGGAAGGTGTAAAAAATACAAAAACTCTGTGATTTAAAGAGAAGTTATTCTGTGCTAACAACTAGTAGATGGGTATTAATAGTAGACATTGGCCTAACTCTCATCTATCCCCTCAAGAAATGTCCCTAATTTTGCCTCATAATTTTGCTCTGTCCCTCATACAATTTTTGATTTTCTAGTGAAGCACTGAGGGTTACAGACTGTCAATCATGCCATATTTTTGGAGTTTTGTACTCTGTATTGTTCAGTATACGTAACCAGTTTGTTTGTTTGTGTCTTTCGGCTTTTCCCGGTTAGGGGTCGCCACAGCGGAACTCCGGTCCGCTAATGATTGGCAGTTGATTTTTATGTACCGGCTTGCCAGGCCTGACGCACAACCTTTAACGAAGGTACGCCCACTCACGCATATCTCCACGCAGAAGACGCTCTAGCTTAAAATTATCACTGACTCTTGTTTCGACATTTGTCCCCTTCCCCCATGATTTTTAGCTTTGTCCAGTGAGACTTCTTCAGCAGAGATGTTGTTAACTGTGTCTCTGAAAGCTGGGTAGACTTAGGGAAGAGTGAGGAAACCACTGTGTGCTTATCATCTAACTTCGATGGGGGACCACTGTGCCAGCAGCAAACTAAGGGACCCTAGTTCTAGTACTATACTCATGAAACACAAGGATCATGAGACAGACAGTGCAACTTGTAAATGTACTAACCACTCCAGACCAGAATACACAAGCAGAAAGGCAGCAGGAAAATGGAACTTGATTTAGCTGGCTCTGGTACATCCGGGAAAAAAAATCCTTTCCCCAATCCCCAGTAATAACTATCATAACCATCCATCAAGCTACTGACAAATTGCTGAATAAATTCACTATACTTCTATACACGCTCGCGTTTTTTATAAACTTTCTTATCCTCCTTCAAGTCCTGAATCCTGATCCGGGTGTGCAGACGCTGGCTGGGCAGATGGGGACCGGACTGTGCTCTGCTACACTGCACTGCAGAAAATACTTGTAAGCTGCTGCTTCTTCTTGGGCTTGGGCTTAAATTAAAAAAAGTTAAACTAAGTCAGACTTGGTCCCGGTCAGTTCTGAACAGCTCCGTCCATGCTCCATTTGCTGATCGGCAAGATCGTTGCTGCATTGCCTTTCTTCCCGTCCCTGCTATTCTAAATCCACAACTGCACAACACGATGTATGTTTGAATGTACATAGCTAGTAAACAAAGAGACTGTCCGAGAGCCCTCAGTTGAGTTTCTGATAGGCTAGCAGCCTGCCTCACAAAGTTGACATCATTGTGCATGCACCTACATGTGATGACATCAATAAAACCTAAAAAAAAAAAAAAACAGGAATTGAAGGGGCCACTCGAGAAATCGTGGCACCTCATTATTTAAAACCTAAAAAAAAAAAAAAAACAGGAACTGAAGGGGCTACTCGAGAATTCATGGCACCCTATTATTTTGCCCTCAAAACTGGTAAATACAGAGGAATTCTACATGGTTGAGAAGTATGACAATATATTTACTCTGTATTGCTTTCTGGCTGTTCACATGGTTATTTTTGCATAGTAATTCTGTCACAGCATAACCTCAACCACATTATGTAGAGGCAAGCTGAAAAACAGAAGAGCTTTATTTCTTCTCAACAACAACCTCCCAAGCCTCTTATGGGACAGACTACTTTCTGTTATGATGGCTTTATGCAGCTTGTCTTAGTTGTATAGTTGCAAACATATCTATCATCCTCTCAGCACAGACTCCTGTAGAAAGCTTCCAAATCATAAACTTTTCAAAATGGCACACTACTACTAAATTTAGTAGGCTCACAAAATAAGACTATGTGAATTGGCATCCCTTTTATGAAACATAACAGAAACTCTGTGTTGACACTGCTGAAGGTGTCGAAGGCAGTAATGAAAACTGCAAGTGAATCCTTCGGCAAATCACCATGGCTCAATTATTACAAAAACAAAAACTTTAATCAATTTTTTTAAAATGCTTTAAAATAGGTAAAAGCAAGCAGAAACAACAATATTCAAATCCGATAAGCACTTTCGGCTGTTAGCCTTCATCAGATCGTATTACATTTCCTGCTCTCACACCTCCTTAAAACTCAGAATAACCAATCGTATCCATTTCCTGCTCTTACTCCTCCTTAAAACTCAGAATAACCAGTCATAGTCTCATATGAAGACCACATCCCTTATTTTAACTAATAAGATGATATCCAATCACAGTCGTTCTAGATGTCAAGCCTCTTTGTTAGAGCAACTAGTCAGCCTTCTAGCTTTGAGTATAGGTTTCAATGGAACCACATTGTTTAAACCTGGAGAGCAATGCGCTCTCATGTTGACTATCCAATTAATTCTATTCTTCACATCCCCTTCTCTTAAAGATTGCTGAATGCATTCAACAGCTTTAAACTTGAAACTGTGTGTAGGATTATAAGCAATGTGCATGGCAAGAGCACTACTCAAATCTATATTTCCAATGTCTCTTAGGTTCATAGGTTCTTACTAGGCTATCTGCCCTAGGGCATTTATAAGCCTAGCCAGAATGTGTTTGGCTTTCGCCACCCATTTTAAATTTATTTTGCTATGCCCTTTTTCGAGGTTAGTATACTGTGCCTCTGTCTAACAGTGACACAGAAGTGATACCCGGGGTAAACCTACGATCTCCCATCCACTCATCAAGATTCCTCTTGAAGAGAGTCAATGAGGGACTCTGCCTAACCTGGACTGGGATTTTATTCCAGAGTGAAGGGAACCTCTGGGTTATGAATCTGTCCCTCCAGCATGTCCTATTTATTTCAGTGCTGAGGTTCAAGTCTCTCGAGTGCGTAGCTCGATGGGATTTGGATTTTTCTGAGGTGCAGCATGTCCATTAATTCCGGGCTGGACATGGCTTTACACATCAGGCACAGATCGCGTCTGAACAGGTGGTATGCCACTGAGTAGAGCTGGAGTTTCTTTAACTGGGCAGCATATGGCATCTGTTTGAGCCCTTTGATCCTCTTGGTGAGGTACTTTTGGGGTCTTTCCAGTTGCTGCAGGTGTCTGGTAAGGTACATCCCAAAAGGGGCATTGAACTCAATTATGGGCCTAATGAGGGGTGAGTAAAGAGGCACGATGACCTCCCCTGATCTAGATATGAATCCCTTCATGATTAGGTGGGCTATATAAAATGTTTTTCTAACCACTTTCGCCACATGGTTGTCAAATGAGAGATTGCTATCAACTTGGGTCCCCAGGTCCCCAATTACTTCTTCTGTACTTAATGGATTACCACCTATGTGGTAATTTGTGGGCACTTTGTTTTTGCCAAAGGGGATGACTATACACTTTTTGGCATTTAGCTTGAGGCCATGGCTCTGGCACCAGTTGTCTGTTTCTATGAGGCCCTTTTGGAGGATGCTTGTGTCGGCTGGAGAGTCGATTATGGCGCCCAGTTTGCAGTCATCTGCGAACTTGGTCAGCCACAGTCCTTCCGTGTTGGCCTGTACCCCGAGAAATATATACCGAACAAGAGAGGTCCCAGGACTGAGCCTTGTGGGACACCACTTGTAACTGGTTTGGAGTCTGACATGGCTCCAGCAATTCTAACCATGTGGGTTCTGTCCTTGAGCCAGTTTGCAATCCATCTAGTGACATAGGGGTTTATATTTAAGCTGGTGAGCTTATCTATAATGCCCGAGTGGGGTATTGTATCGAAGGCTTTTGCGAGGTACAGGTAGGCTGTGTGGACCACCTTCCCCTCGTCAATGGCCTTGGTGACTGTTTCAAAGAAATCAACCAGGTTTATGAGGCAGGAACTGCTCTTAACAAAGCCGAACTGGGTAGGATCCAGTGTCTGTAGGTCCCCAATATCTTTATTTATGAGGTCCATGATGATCCTTTCCATAGCTTTGCAGACCAAGCTAGTCAAGCTTATGGGGCGATAATTTCCAGGATCCGTTGAGGCACCACCTTTATGGAGAGGGACCACTGTTGCTGTACGCCACTCTTTGGGCACATATCCTGTAGTAAGGCTGAGACTGAACAGTAGTTTTATGTTTGGGTTTAGCTCTTCTTGGAGTTCATGTAGGATGCAGCCCGGGACACCGTCTGGTCCCATTGATGTTGTGTTTTTTGCTTTGGAGAGGGTGGCTCTTACCTGAGCATCTGAGATGTCAGGGGGGCAGCACTCTGCTGGGATAGATATTTGCCCTTTTGGTGGGGGGGGAGTTTGCGCTGAACCTGTCAGCTAGGATGTTGGCAATGTCTGTGGGTTCAGTGTATTTTTTGTCATTTTGGACTAATTCTGAGCATATCTGGGAATTACCACCCAGGTTCCTAACATAACTAAAGAAAGCTTTGTGATTATCCTTAGTGTCCTGTGCAATTTTTCTCTCGAAGCTGGCCTTAGACAATTTTATGAGTGCCCGTAGTTTTTTGCTAATACTGATCAGTGATGCCTTCCCTTTTGGGATTTTGCTCTATCATTTAGTAGCTTACTCCTTCTATTGTATAGTTTGTTTATGGCTGGGGTCCACCAGACAGGACGTCTGCCTTTGGAGGATTGGGTCTTGGTTTTATTTGGGATCACATGATCCATGCATTCCTGAAGGTGTTCATAGAATGCGTTTATAAAGGATTCTGCGGTCTGGGCCATATTTTCCACAGGCCCGGGGGCTTTGAAGGATTCCACCTCGGTTTTGAGGAGTGTGAAATTTGCTTTAGAGAAGTTTTTCACTGTGGTTTTCTGGGCAGGGGGTGGGGTCAGGATGTCAATATCCAGTGAGATTAGTTTATGGTCTGATCTTACCAGTGAGGGATACACTTCTGGTCTGGAACATAGAGTCCCCATGTTGGTGATGATCAGGTCCAGTATGTTTTCCCCTCTTGTGGGAGTGGTAACATGTTGTTCCATAGCATTTGAGTTTATAAATTCTAGGAACCTTTGGGCTAGGGTGTTGGAGCTAGAGTAATGCTCCCAGTCTATGTTTGGGTAGTTGACGTCACCCAATATAATGGTGTTTGGAGAGACCTTCATATTTTCCAGTGTTCTCAGGAAGGCCGAGTGGGGTTCCTGGGTTTGGGAGGGTGGTCTGTAGCAGGCTATAAACTGGAAGGCAGTTTTACCCACTGTTAGTTGCACATGGATAGTCTCTGATGCTTCGTGCTTTGCCACCAACCTGGAGGTGTGGGTATCTTTGATGAATATCGATACTCCCCCTCCTTTTGTGGTTCGGTCCAAGTTTTGGGGCTGAAAAGCATGGTATGAGGTATAACCTGGTAGTGCTGGGGTGCTCTCGGAAGCCCTGAACCAGGTTTCTGTTACTGCACAGATATCGATGTTCTCCATGCTAAGGAGAGTTTCGAGTGCATGCATCTTGAGGTTTAGACTTCTGGCATTGAGTAGCATTACTCTTAGTTTCTTATCCCTTGTGATACCTATGGAGGTGGGTTTGTTTTTGAGCCTTGCCTAAAAAAGGCACTATGGGGGTAGCAAGAGCCTTTGCCAATATCCGTAAGCCCAGGGGTGACAGGTGCAAGCCATCCCTAGCGAAGCATCGTGGCTTGTCGAGCATATCATCCCAAGCTGACAGGCATTGGATCCCCTTTGAATGACACCAGTACTTAAGCCAATTGTTGAAATTGATCATCTTGTCTTCATATTGTGGCATCATTCTTGGTGAGGGTAAGATGCTACTTAAGGTCAGGGTCATACCGGCCTGGGCTACATGCTCAGAGAGCTCCTTTATGTCTCTTTTCATGTAGTCCAGGGAGGTACGTCTCAGGTCATTCACACCAGCATGGACAATGACCGAGTCATATTTGTACTTGCTTTGGAGTGACCTGACCTGAGTGCTTGTGTTATGTGGCAGATCCAAGCGTCCGACAGGCTGCTCACCGTGACCCTCTCCTTGTTCAGCCTGGTGAGCGGGATGTCAGTGTGCCTGACGATAGAGTCACCTATTACAAATGTATCAGGTGTGTTGTTTAGTCTTAAGGGCTGTGACTGTTCGGCACACTGGCTTTGTGAGATATGTGTTGCACATGTTTTGTTTTGGGGTAGCGGTTGCTTGGGTGTCTGCTTTGGAGGTCTCCGCTGCTTAGGCAGATCTTTATTTAGAGCCTCCGAGTATGTTTTTGTGTGATTATGTGTTTGGTTTGCTGTCGTGGTAGGTCTATATGAGACTGGAATTGTAGTGAGTGTGGTTTCCTTCTCCTCCTGACTGGTTACGCCACTACTGAGTTGAGAGAGCTTAGCCTCCAGTTTGGCTAAATGGTTGCATCTCTCACATGTGCTGGAATTTGTTGGGAGGAGGAGAGGGTTGTCTGTGTACATGAGGCAGTTGTAACATTGCCTCAAGATTCCCAGATTCACCAGCTGGACCGGACAGGAGATTGACAACTGACCTTTGGACATGCTAGAATAATATTGGGAATTCCTTAATAATTGAAAACAAGGGCCAGTGGGGAGTGAGGGCGTAGTGCTTTTAATTTTTAGTGCTGACTTATATAATTGCTTTAGTGAGCAAGTGCCAGGTAACTTAAATGCAATGTGTTACAGGTAACTTAAATGCAAAAACGACAAACAGTAACTTTCTTTCAAGTGAAACAAGGAAATAAGTACAGTAAGCAAGCAGATATCACTAGTGATCCACAGAAGCACTGAGAAGCCGCGTATTAGGTGGAATTAGCGTTCCAGGGAAATAACAAGCAAACAAACAACAAGCATATAAACAAAGCTAGATTCAGCAGGCCTGGATCTAGTCTATGCTACAGCAAAAGTACAGTTTTGTACCTACCATAAATGTAGATGTCCGATAGATATGCAACTGCAGTCATAACATATGGGTTGTCCTGCCTCAGGCAGCCCTCGGTCGGCCGAATTCCAAAGTCTGGGTCCGGCGTCAGCTGGTGTTGCCTCCTCTCCGACGTCACAACGGCTGGAGTATAAAGGCATCGGCCGACACCATCTTCTTCAGTGTTTCTTGCCCCAGATGCCAGGTGCCCTCCTAGGAAGGCTAATTTTGGTAAATGGATAAAAATAATCCAAACATTCACAACAGTAATAAACAGATGCACAGGACACTAAGGATAATCACAATGGGATAAGGGGTCGGGACCCAAAAAAGAAGGATACAGAGAGGTAGGAGGGTGGGAAAATCCGACTGCAGTTGCATATCTATTGGACATCTACATTTATGGTAGGTACAAAACTGTACTATGTCCTTCAAGAATGCAAATGCACTCATAACATATGGGTTGAATACCATAGCCAAGCTGGGGGTGGATGGATCTATGATAAGGATGGTGTAGCTGAAATCCCCTGCAGGACTGCCGAAGCAAAGCCTGCTCGGGATCTGGAGTATAAAGGCAGGTTGTAGTGCTTGGTAAATGTATGCACGGAGCTCCATGTAGCAGCCTCTAGAATGTCCTTTGTTGCCACTCCTCTTAGGAAAGCTGTGGAAGTGGCTAAAGCTCTGGTGGAATGTGGCCTAATATTGGCAGGCACACCTTTTCCATGGAATGAATAGCAGAATCTGATGCAATGTCCAATCCATTTTGAAATTGTTTGTTTGGAGATTGCTTTTCCTTGTATTCCAGCAGCATAGGCTGCAAACAGTTGGTCAGACTTTCTGGTGGCCTTAGTTCTGTCCAAGTAGTAGTGTAGTTGTCTGTGTATGTCCAAAGTATGCAGTAGTTTTTCCCCTTTGTTTTGAGGATTGGGGAAGAATGTATGCAGCTGAATAGCTTGATTTAGAGACACCTTGGAAATAACTTTTGGCATGAATGTAGGATTTGTTCTTAGAGAAACTCTGTCTTGATGAAAAATGATGAAGGGAGGCACTGCCATGAGTGTCTGAATCTCCAAAACTCTTCTTGCAGATGTGACTGCCAATAAAAAGACCGTCTTCCATGAAAGAAATTGAATTTCTGAAGTTGCTGCTGGTTCAAATGGAGGAAGAGTTAATTTTTCCAACACATAATTGAGGTCCCATGCAGGTACTGGCTGTCTTCTGGGAGGTTTGATATTCTTTATTCCTCTTAGAAACTGTTGTAGCAAAGGATGTGAAAACACTGGAGGGTCACAGTTGTATCTTGCTGTGATTGCTGAGGCATGAATCTTTATTGAAGAGTATGAGAGCCCAGTATGAAATAGTTCTGCCAAGTATTCTAATATCTGAGGTATACTCGGTAATGTTGTGTCCTGACCCCTGTTGGCATTCCAGATGCTGAATCTCTTCCACTTGGCCGAATAGGTTTTTCTGGTGGAAGGTCTGTGTGCTTCCAGCAAGATCTCTTGAACTGATTTGGAAAGAGAGCTAGGTGGAGAAATCATGGTAGCCTCCAGGCTGTCAGGTGTAATGTTTTCAGGTCTTGATGTACAGTCCTGTAATTGTGTTGTGTTAAGAGCAGGGGCCATAGGGTCAGAGGCCATGGTTTGGTCCGAGTTATGGTCAATAGCAATGGGTACCAGTGTTACCTTGGCCAGTCCGGAGCTATTAAGATGCCTGTTGGTTGTTCTGCTTTGATCTTCAGTATCACCTTGGTCAGCAGAGGCAGAGGAGGGAATGCATAAATTTTCAGAGAATTCCAGCTGAAGGAGAGAGCATCCGTTTTCCAGGCTAGAGGATGGTGAGTCCTTGTGCAGAACTTTTCCAGGTGATGATTTAAGTGGGAAGCAAAGAGATCTACGTCCGGTCTTCCCCATGTCTTCGTCAGTTGAGAGAAAATGTGAGGGTGCAGCATCCATTCGTGTGGATCCATAAAATTTCTGCTCAGCTGGTCCGCCAGTACATTGTCCTTGCCTGGTACAAACTGGGATTGTAAATATATGTTCAGGCTCAGAGATTTTTCCCAGAGAAGCATTGTTAGTCTGCAGAGGGGATAAGAATGTGTTCCCCCCTGCTTGTTTATGTACCACATGACAGTGGTGTTGTCTGTCCTTATTAGCAAATGCCCTTGTTGTAGTGATTTTTCGAAAGTTTCGATTGCATGTATCACTGCCAACATCTCCTTTTGGTTTATGTGCAGATGCCTTTCCTTTGGCGTCCAAAAACCTTGAATGCATCTGCCCTCCATGTGCGCCCCCCCATCCATGGTCTGAGGCGTCTGTTGTAATCATTTGGCCTGCTTGAGGTCTGTTGAAAGACATGCCTTTGTTTTGCTGACTGGCTTGAGCCCACCATAGGAATTCCTTTTGCAGACATGGAATAAGAGGGATTATGTCCTCTAGGTTTTGGTTGTGTTGAGACCATAAGTTTTTTAAATACCATTGCAGCTTTCTCATATGAAGTCTTGCCAAAGGTATCAGAAGGATGCAAGATGCCATGAACCCCAGGGCCTGCAGGATTTTCCTTGCAGTCAGCTGGGAGAGTTTTGCCAGGCCTTTGAAGTACTCTGGTAAATGCTGCTGCTTTTCCTCTGTGAGGTAGGCCATTTGGTTTTCTGTGTCCAGTTTGGCTCCTAGGAAAATAATCTGTTGGGATGGCAGTAGTTTTGACTTTTGAATGTTGACTGTGTATCCCAAGGCCTGCAGTAGATGCATGACATAGTCCAAATTTTCTTTTAAGGCTTGTTTGTTGTCTGCTTGTATGAGGCAGTCATCCAGGTAGGGGTATATTTGAATCTCCTGCAGTCTGCAGTGTGCCACTACTGATGCCAGGCATTTCGTGAACACTCTGGGCGCAGTAGATAAGCCAAACGGCAATGCTGAGAATTGATAATGCTCTGTCCCTGCAAGAAATCTGAGGTATCCTCTGCAGCTTTGTCTGATTGGGACATGCAGGTATGCCTCCTTGAGGTCCAGAGTGACCAGCCAAGACCCCTTGCCCAGCATGGGAAGGAGTTGCTGCAACGTCAGCATTTTGAACTTTGGCACCATGAGAAAAGTGTTTAGAGTTGACAAGTCCAGTATGGGTCTCCATTTGTTTTCTTTTCTTGGAACAAGGAACAGCCTTGAATAAAATCCCTGGCCTTGCTCCTGAGGAGGAACCCTTTCTATTGCTTTTATACTTAACAGCTTGGAAACTTGAGTGAGCGCCTCTGCCCTTTGATGAAGTGGCAGGTTTGGCATGCCTTGTCTTATTGGTAATGTGTGGAAGTGGAATCTGTAACCTTTGTCTATCAAATCCAAAATCCAGTTGTCCTTGGTTAAGATATGCCAGTTTTGAGAGAATAAGGATAATTTTCCGCCCAAAGGTGCTTCTCTTTGAACCTTTGTAGGCGATGAAAGTCAAGTCATTGTGATTGTCCTTGTGGTGCAGCTGAACTGTCTGCGCCACTTCTTTGATTTGGAGGTTGCCATTGGCGGCCCCTGTAAGATCCTCTGTATTGCCCTCTACCTCGGCCATGCCTGCTTTTTCCCCTTTGAAACTTGTCTGAGCCGGGGAAGGACCAATTCTTTGAGGGCCAGTTTCTGCTGAATCTGGGTGGTTGAACCTGAAGGAAATCCTTGACTGTCTGTACTGACTTTGCTTTTTCCTCTATGGATTTCAGTACATCTTGTGCATTAGCACCAAACAGCTTCTGTTTTTCCAAAGGTGCATCAAGTAACTTTACTTTAACATGGTCAGGCAAAGACTGATCCTTTAATCAAGCATGTCTACGTATCACAGCCCCAGTCATAGCTGCCCTACATGAAGCTTCCAATGCATCATAACCACACTGAAGAAAATGGTTATTAACCTGCTGAGTGTTATGTATATGATCCTGCAATGCCTTTTTATCAATAGGCTCAGGAGAGGCTAGCTTTTTCTGTAAATCATCCAGGAGAAAATCTTGGTACTGAAACATGTGGAAAAGGCAGTTAAGTGACCTCATAGCTAGGGTAGTAGAGGTATATACTTTTTTACCCCATCTCTCCAGGGACCTTGCTTCTCTGTCTGCCGGCAGAGGGTTTTTGGCAGAGGAGGTAGCCACCCTCTTGGGGCCCTGTGAAATAGTTTCTAGATCCACAGAGTGGGCCTTAAAAAGGTGCTTGTGAGTGTCAGGGACCCTATAATATCTGTTTGGCTTGACAGGAGCAGGAGGAAGAGAGTCAGGGTTAGCACTGGAGTCAGAGAAAACATCATCCAAAACATCCATAACAGGTGGAATAGCCAAAGGTCTGTGCTGGGAAGCTTGAGGAAGGTAGTAAGCCTTTTCCTGGAGTCAGAGAATTCCTGACCCTGCCATTGAAAATGTTCCCTCATGGAATGCAGGACTTCACCACAAGAGAAATCCTCTGGAGGGGAGGCAGAGGGAATTGATTCCTCAGCATCAGAGTCCTCGTAGGCCTGGAAGGATTCTTCTTGGGTATCAGAATGCTCAGAATCCCCAGAGGCTTCATCCGAAGAGAGGTCGTCCGCCTGCTCAGTTCTAGGCCTTTTCTCTGCAGGTGGCTGAGAACCCCTGTCCGGATGAGGCTGAGTCCCCCTGATAAGGGAAATAAGATCTGCAGCCAGAGACATGATCTGCTTATCAGAGGAAGGGGCCTGGGTAGCAGGCTTAGGATGGGCCTTGGCCTGACTGGCGGCCTTAGCATGTGCAAAGGCCTTGATGGACATGGAAACAGGGGGCCTAGCAGCCCCACGTGCAGGCGTAACCTTGTCCACAGAAATGGTGTCGGGTAGATCCAGAACTTCGGTTTCCGGAGGAAAATCAACAACCAGCACCGGAGAGATCTCTGAGACCGAAGGTCGTGTTAACGCTGTGTCGTCGGCCTGGAGCGGTGGATTTACCACTTCCGAAGGGACCGGAGCACTAGCAGAGGGTTTAGGAGTAGCATCGGTAGTGGACGCGGGCCGAGAATGTCGGTCCCGGTCCTTGCGTTTTTTAGCAGATTGGGTTGTTGGTTGATCCGACGGCATGATATACGCAAAAGATTCACCGAAAAAGTTCTCGGCGAATTCTGCCCGGCGCCTGAGAGTGCGCTTATTAAAGCAAGCACAGGCAGCACAGGCCGAGACGTCGTGGTCTGGGCCCAGGCAAGGAAGGCAGAGAGAATGGAAGTCCTTATGAGGTATTTGTTTACCACAAGACAAACAATTATTAACTTTCTCAATTTGTTCTGACATCGGCTGAGGCAAGAATAAATGTTCCCCAACGGGGTACTTAGCTTTTAGATGACTTCGGTACTGAAAACTCAGGAGCTGACCGACCGGCACTTGCGAACTGCTTCTGCTTCGGGCACCGGGCGGCAAGAAAGACTGAAGAAGATGGCGCCGGCCGATGCCTTTATACTCCAGCCGTTGTGACGTCGGAGAGGAGGCGACACCAGCCGACGCCGGACCCAGACTTTGGAATTCGGCCGACCGAGGGCTGCCTGAGGCAGGACAACCCATATGTTATGACTGCAGTTGCATTCTTGAAGGACATCAAGGTGTACCAATTTCAGTAAGATACAGTTCCGGTGGAGCAAGATCCGATCTTTAAACTGTTGGTCGGTTTTTCCTATGTAAAAAGCTTTGCATAGGCAGCAGGACGCTAAATAGACCAGATGCTTGCTGTGACAATTGGCAAACACATTAAAAATATATTTCTTATTGGTAATGGGTGGATGAACATGTTACTACTGTCAATGGAGGCACAGGCTTTGCACCTATTACAACTAAAAGTACCTCTCCTATCTGAAACTAACTGGCGATCAAAGCCATCCTTATTACATAATAGTCTTTTGATATTCTTTTTATTTTTGAAAGAGAATCTAGGAGTTGCTCCTACAATGCTCTTGATCTTCTCGTCTGCTGATGTGAAGAACAGAACGGAGATCTGTGAGAGTAATTGCTCTTCAGGTTTAAACAATGTGGTTCCAATGAAACCTATACTCAAAGCTAGAAGGCTGGCGATTTGCTCTAACAAAGAGGCTCGACATCTAGAACAACTGTGACTGGATATCATCTTACTTGTTAAAATAAGGGATGTGGTCTTCATATGAGACTACGATTGGTTATTGAGTTTTAAGTAGGATTGAGAGCAGGAAATGTAATACGATCTGATGAAGGCCAACATAGCTGAAAGCACTTATTGGACTTGAATATTGTTCATGCTGGCTTTTACCCATTTTAAAGCATTTTACACATTGATTAAAGTTTTTGGTTATTAATAATTGAGCTGTGGTGGTTCGCCGAAGGATTCACTTGTAGCTTTTATGAAACAGAGTTGTAAAGTGCAATAAATGTCATTATTTGTTCATGCGAATCCAATACCTTATTCGAAAATCATTATGGATTGTACCATGTCAGAGCATACGTGTAAGCCAAAAGTAGGGACTCTGGTGTGAACTTTGACAATGTATTTTATTCTTTTTTTTTTTTTATTTTAAATAAACCGACTTTCCCAAACATACATGTGTAGAAAAAATATCTATATGGAAATGCAGAAATAGAGTTCATATAATATATGTGTGTATGTACACACACACACACACACACACACACACACACACACACACACACACACACGCACACGCACACACCACTCATCAGCGAGTTAGCTAGGGAATACTTTGTTCAAAGAAACTGTTGTCTTTCACAATTATTTATGTATTAAATTATCTCTACCTGCATCATTTGCCTTTCCTCTCACATATTCCCTTCCTTGCCCTCTTCTTCAACCCAATTCACTCTTCAACAATGACTTGCACATCTTGTATATATGCAAATATCAGTTTATAGTACTGCACTCACTGTGTATGCTAGAGTTGTTGTTGTCTTTTGGCTTTTCCCAGTTAGGGGTCGCCACAGTGGAACTCTGGTCCGCTAATGATTGGCAGAAGATTTTCACGAACGCCGAGGTACCAGCTCGACGTTCAACCTTCAGCGGAGGCATGCCCATTTACGCATGTCTTTCGAACGCCCACCCAACCACGGGGAGGACATGAAGACTCCACACAGAAGGCACTCCCCACACTCCAGCCGAGAATCGAATGGGAGAACCTCTTGCTGTGAGGCAACAACACTACCGCTGCACCACCGCGGCGATTTTACTAGAGCAGTACTAACAAATACATGTATGCCTTTTCAACAAATGATCTATATTTTTATTTTGAGATCTACAAGGTATATTCAATCTGTTGTGACTACCTTAGATAAAGTTGAAAACAAGCACTAGTTAAAAATAAATACATAAAATGTTGGGGGACAGAAAAATGATGATTACATTCAGTGTACTGGCATCACGCAATTTTCAAAACATACACTATTATCAAGGCATGTGAGAAAGATGCCTTGGAGTAAGCGTGTGGGTATCAAAAGGCAGATATGAAGTACATAGGGGAAAGCACCCTGGGGAGGTGAGCACTCAGGATTCAAACTGAAATGGATGCCTGTGAAGGTACTTTTTGCAAATAAGATTATAAGAGAATACAGCAACATTTCTTCTGAAATGCAGGGTTGACACCTCCCTACTTTAGCAGGAAACACAGCAGTCATATGTCTCTGAATTACTTCAGAAATCATAACGTGTGAGGGTAGTTGAATAACAATGACCCAGAGTGTTTTCAATAGGAAAGGAGAGGCTTTGTAAGGAAACATCAATGATTCCATCTGAAAGGCAACTGCAGACATTGGGACTCCTATGTAAATGAGTAGGTTTTATTTTTGACAGAGACAATGGAAGAACAGGTTTGACAAAAGGAAGTGGGTTGTCAGTTATCTCACAGATGGCTATAATCCCTGACGAGTGTCCTAATTGTGCTATCTGATTACATTGCTTCAAAGGAAATAAACAGTAGTTTTTTCAAAATTGGTACTTGACTGTTATGACTGTATTATGTCTGTCAAGTTCTCCTGACAAACTGATGTGTTTTCATATTTGTGACTGAATGTTATGACTTTATTAGGTCTGTCTAGTTTTTCCTTGTGTTAACCATATGTATCTGGAGTTTTTCTCCCCGTGCCTCCATTGAAAACGGGTACCTCATGGCGCAGTCTGACTTTCCCTATTAAACAAATGCCAAATAAAGAAATAAATATCTTTCAAAAACACTGAAACACAGTCCGTGCTGGCTGCTCAAGTGTCATACAGCAAAGAAAAGGAATGCACATCTTTTTTAACATGTCATATGCGGATTGCCTCAAATGGCCTATCACTACACTTGGTACCCTGCAGAATGCTGATGGGTTATGTAGGTCATATGAATACATCCCTGGATTCTGCTCTCTAGACTTTTCATAGGTGCCACGGGATCTTTTACATCCACCTGAGCTATCATCAACTCAAACAGGTGGGCTTGTGGGTTTAATGTCTCATCACAAGGATGATACACTAAGGAGAGCAGCACACCCCCAATGATGCACTATAGTGTCAGCAATCCAATCACCTGGAAGGAGACTAGAACCCACAGCCTTCTGGTCTTCCCATACCAAAGCAGAGTGTGTTATCTGTTATGCAACTGGCACTACACATATATATTATATATATATATAAATAACTTGCTATGCTACTATAAGATAAATGATATAACTCTCTGCTAAATACGCTCCTTGAGCTGCTACATTTATTTGTGTTTTTTTCTTCACCTCCCTTTCTTATTGTGTGCCACTTTAAAATAGTTAGTTGCTCTGTTTCTTATCCTCTGCTCCTTTAATAATAATACTTGTCTATACAAAATGTGTATTCTTCAGCTCAAAATAGTACTGTACCTTAAGTTGTTACATAATTATTTATCTGTACCTGAAGTTGTAAGTTTTGCTTATGTGGAGCTTTTCTCCCTGGGCCTCTACTGAAAATGGACATATATCCAGTTAGACGAGCCCGGTCAACAAATGTAAAATAAAAAATAAATAAATCTATATAGATACAGAGAATATGTCAACCATATCCAGACTTTTACTTAGTTTAAAAGTGATGTATAAAGCTAAATGGGAAAGGAACCAATGAACACTGTAAACAGAAAAAATTGGAAATTAAAGCATAAAGTGACACAGGCAATTGTGTTAGTTAAGAGATGTAATGCTTCATCATTTAGGCTAAGAAATGAGGTATATATTCAGAATATTAAAAGATACTTGCTTCATATTCCTGATAACTAATATATTAGAGAATTTACGTTAATTATTTTGTGAAAATGTTGTGGCACAGGTGAGAGGAACAAACTTATATGTATAACACCATGAAATAACTGAACCTGGAAATATACTGGATGAAGTTCTAATTTCTTGCATATGAAAATAATTTGCATTAGGGTAAATAGTAGGAGTCAGAAATGCTAATCGCATATTTTTTAAGCAAGCATACTACAGGTGACTTTTTAGACAGGTAATCAAAATGCTTTAAAAACAAACATTTACAGTGATACTAAAATAAGTCTGCCAGCCTAAACAACCATTGTAAAGAATATTCACAGCATCTGTGACAGCATTTTTCCTTGAAGTAGGTATCAAGGACTTTCCAGGTAATTTTAAATGCCTGACAATGTGAATGGATGAATAAACTTTCTCCATTACTTTCTAGGATATTACAGGAAACTGAACGAGACAAAAAAGTGAATAGCATTACTGCAGCAAATCCTGTTTTATTCACTTAATAAAACAGCAGTCTTCAATAGGTTCTTTTTTCGGCTTTTCCCGGTTGGGGGTCGCCACAGCGGAACTCCGGTCCGCTAATGATTGGCAGTAGATTTTTACGGTGCCGAGGTGCCAGCTGGACGCTCAACCTTCAACGAAGGCACGCCCATTCACGCATGTCATCCGAACACCACTTGACTGCGGGGAGGACATGCAGACTCCACACAGAAGGCGCTCCAATAGGTATAAATTTCAAATGCAATGTTACAGCAGCAGTTTGTTGAACTTTTAACAATGTGGAAGTAAATTTGTGGTTTTGATGTTCATGACAGTATTATTTTGCAGCTGGCATGTCCTTGGGAAAATTACAGCTCAGTGTATTAAAAGCTATTCTAACACCAACCATTTGACTGCATGTATTGAATTTTATTGCTGTTTTCGCTGTTTAGCAAGCTTTTTTGTTGTTTCCACTGTTTAAGTATTTGCTAGTATTTTTCACTGTTATAAAGCTATCTGTTCTGCCTGCTCTGGTTTTCCCACCAAGCAGTTCTTAATTAACTAATCTGTTCTTTAGAGCCTCCTGGTTGATTTTCTGCTGTTTTAAACTTTTTTTCGGTGTCTCACTGCTAGTTTACTGCTCTGTTAAACATTCTCTAGTGTTTCCCACTGAAACTAGGGTAGCTTGTAAATGTAGCATAGTCCAGATCTAGGCCTGCTGCTTCTGGAACTGTTTGTAGTGGTTTGTTTGTTCTGAGTACGTTTTCCAGGCCATCTTGGATTGGAAGGGGCCTATCTGCACTTTTGTGAGACAACAGTGTTTGACTGGCACCTGACTGGTAAAGGGAGGCCAGTCTAGGGCTTGGAATAATTATCCTCATTGGCCTTTTTGAATTTTGATAGAGTTTTTTTTTCTTCTTCAGGTTTTAGCTTCTGGTATTTAGATAGTTAAATTCAACAAATTTTCCTTTAAAACCCAGGTAGAAATATCCATTTGCTGAGCACCTCCATGATCGTTTATGAAAAGCCACCTCTAGAGACAATAGTCTTCAAGCTAGCATTACAGACAGTTGGACTACCCTGGTTTCTCCTGCCAACCTTGTTGTCTTGGGTCTTTTGAGGCAGTGTAGCAATTGCCTCATGTACACACACAACCCTTTACTAATAACACACTCTAGTACAGAGTGCAACATCAAGAATCTAGAATACATGCTCCCTTTTACTCAAGACAGTAACACGGGGAAGGCTATCAACTTACCCACCACTACATATTCACATAGTACCACTACTCATACACATACCACTACTCACACATAGTACGCACCAACACGTAAATCCACATATGTGGAGGTTCTCACATAAAACCTACTGAAACACCAGAGACCTCCAAAACACAAGTCTGCTACAGCTAATATAGTCTCCACAGCACCCATGACTCATAGCAATGTCAGTGTCTCACCCACCAAGCCCAGAAGGCATAACACTCAAAATACAAGTTTTCTTGTCACTGGAGACTTAATAGTGAGACACACTGATGTTCCACTCAGCAGGCTGGACAAGGGGGAAAGTCATGATCAGCTGCCTGTCAGGATTCGCTAAATCACACATGCACTCAGGTCTCTCAGCAACAAGTACTGTTATGACTCTGTCTTAGTTCATGTTGGCGTGAATGACCTGAAATGTACCTCACTGGGCTATATAAAGACAGACATGGTCGAGCGCTCTGAGTATGTGTCGCAGGAGAGTATGTCCCTAGCCTTGAGCACCATACTACCCTCGCCTAAAATAATGCCACGGTATAAACAAAAAATTATCGATTTCAATAATTGGCTTAGCTTTTGGCATCTTTCCAAGGGACTCCAGTTCCTGTCTGCGTGAGAAGCTATGGTCAACAAACCTCACTGCTTTGTCAGACACAGTTTCTACCTGGCAGCCCTAGGTTTTCGGCTGTTAGCAAAGGCTCTTGCCTCCGCCATAGTGCCTTTTTAGGCAAGATCTCAAAAAAAAAAAAAAAAAAAAATTACCAAAATGAAATTAACCAATCAGAATCAAACAAGGGTCATGCTGCTAAATGCTAAGAGCTTAAACCAAAAACTGCACTCCCTGGAAGCACTTCTATAACTAAATATGTAGATGTCAGTGCAATCAAAGAAACCTGGTTTAAGGCCTCAGAGTACCCTGGCCCTGCAAGGCTACAATGCCTTCCACACCTTTAGACCGCAAAATGAACGTGTGAAAAATAAAGGAGGTAGTGTTTCAAACTACATTAGAGATAAATGCACCTCACGTCTAGTTAGACTGCACAACTCCATGGAGTTACTCCAGATCCAGGTTAATGTGGATAAGACCCCAATTATTCAAGTCCTAGCCAGTTACAGATCCCCCTCCATGGGTCACGACACCCACAAAGACTACTTAACCCAACTGAAGACAATCCAAATTTTACCAAAACACACTGGTTATGGGGGATTTCAATTATCCTACCATCAACTGGGAAACCTACTCTAGCCCAAACTCGCTAGCACAAAAGTTCCTTGACTTTATGAATTCAAATGCCCTAGAGCAAATTGTCCATACCCCGACAAGAGGAACAAACATTCTAGATGTGGTCCTCACCAACATGTCAAACAGGTGCACTGCTGCAACTGTTGGACCCTCATTAGTTAAAACTGACCACAAATCAGTTATGTTCGAACTGACACTAATGCTAGAACTCACAAAGGGTAAAATAAGACTAAAAAACTTCACCAAGGCAAACTGTACCCTCCTAGGTTAAGGTATAAATGCATTCCAAGCCCCACCCCAAGTTGAAAGTGGTAACTACGTAAAGTTTACACTAAAGAACTGTACAAATCACAGGTTCATTGGTTCATAGGTGTGTACTACACTAATGGCCCTGGGGCCTTTACAAGCCTAGCCATGGGATTACCCTGGCATTGTGCCACCTGACCTTAGTTCCCAGTGCCTCTGTCGAGTAGAGCTACTGGAGTTATCCCCGGAGTGAATTTTCTATTTCCCATCCACTCATCAAGATTTCTCTTGAAGAGGGTCAGCGAGGTGCTCTGCTTGACATATATGGGAAGTCTAATCCATAGCATGGGCAGTCTCTGGGTTATGAACATGTCCCTTCAGTACGTTCTGATGATTGTGGTAATGAGGTTGAGGTCTCTGGAGCATGTGGTGCGGAGGGATTGGGATTTCTTTAGATGTAGCATTTCTAACAGAGTTGGGTCAGACATGGCTTTGTAACTCAAGCAGAGATCGTCTCTAAGTAGGCGATATGAGACAGAGAACAGCTGGAGTTTTTTTGAGTCTGTCCATATAGGACAAGTGTTTAAGGCCTAGGATCCTCTTTGCGAGGCACTTTTGCGGCCTCTCCAGTTGTTGCAGGTGTCTAGTGGGGTACATGCCAAATCTGGCACTATACTCCATGACTGGCCTAACGAGGGAAGACTAGAGGGAGACAATGACCTTTTTCTTCCTGGATGCAAAACCCTTAGTAATGAGATGTGCCACATAGAAGGACTTTCTGACCACAGTGGAAATGTGGTGATCAAAAGAGAGGTTGCTGTCAACCTGTGTTCCCAGATCTCTTATAACGCCTTTTGTGTCCAGTGGGCTACCATCAATGTGGTAATTCATGGGAACTGGGTTTTTCCCAAAGGGGATGACACACATTTTTTGGCATTGAGCTTAAGGCCATAGTTCTGACACCAGTCGCTGGTCTCAGTGAGGCCATTCTGTAGGATGTCAACATCACGCGGGGCATTGATAATAGCTCCCAATTTGCAATTGTCTGCGAACTTTGTCAGCCAGAGTCCCTTCGTGTTGGCCTGGACTTCAGAGAAGTAGATACCAAAACAGGAGAGGACCCAGGACCGAACCCTGTGAGACTCCACTCGTGACTAGTCAGCAGACTGACTTGGAGTCAGCTACTTTCACACTGTGGGTTCTGTGAGCCAGTTTGTAATCCACCTAGTGATATTAGGGGTTGATGTCTAGCTCAGTGAGTTTTTCTATGATTCCTGAGTGGGGAATAGTATCAAAGACCTTGGCTGTATGAACCACCTTGCCTTCATCCACACCTCTGGTGACTGACTCAAAGAAGTCGACCAAGTTGAGCAAGCATGATCTGCCCTTCACAAAACCAAACTGTGTGGGATCCAGAGTTTGGAGATTCCCTATATACTTGTTTATTAGGTCCATGATGAATTGTTCCATAGCTTTGCATATCAGACTCATCAGGCTAACGATAGTTCCCAGTATCTGTAGTTGTTCCTCCTTTGTGTAGAGGGATGACTGGAGCAGTGCGCCATTCAGTAGGGACAAAGCCTGAGGTGTGTCTGTGATTGAACAGGGGACACAGGTGAGGTGCCACTTCATAGTTCATGTAGAACACAGCCAGGGATATTGTCAGGTCTCATAGAGGCTGTATTCTTGGCCTTGGACAATGCTGTTTTAATCTGGGCAGCAGTAATACTGGGTGCCTAGAAATCTACTTGTATTGTGATTGGTCCTTTGGGAGGGTAAAGTTGGCACTGAATCTGTTGGCCAATATACTGGCAATATCTGTAGGCTTGGTACAGAAGGTGCCATTGTGCAGTAGCTCAGAGCATATCTGGGTATTGCCATGGAGACTCTTTACATAACTATAGAAGGCCTTGTGGTTGTCTTTACCATCTACTGCAATTCTGTTTTCATAGCTAGCTTTAGAGGATTTGTTGAGGGATCTCAACTTTTTGTTGCAGCCGATAAGGGAGGTTTTTCCAATCTTGGGACTTCACCTTATTCCACAACAGTTTCCTCCTTCTGTTGCAGAGCTTGTTTATGGCAGGGGACCACCAGATTGGCTTCCTTTTTTTGGAGGGGAGCATCTTGGTTCTATTGGGTATGGCAAGATCCATGCATTGTGTACATGTTTCTACAGTGCATTGGTGTATGATTTGGTGGTCATGCAACTATTCTCCATTTGCATGGGTGATGTGAAGTTAGCCACCTCTGTTGTAGGAACCCAAAGTTAGCTTTGGAGTTTTTCAAAGTGGTTACCTTTGCATTGGGGAGGGGGTGCTGGGAGGGATGTGGATTTCCAAGGGGATTAGTTTGTGGTCAGATCTTACCAGGGAGGAGCTGACTAGTGGTGTAGAGCAATGGTCACCCATGTTAGTAATGACCAGGTCAAGGATGTTGCTACCTCTAGTGGGGTAAGAATGAGCTGGTCTAGGGCATTGGAATTAATGAACTCCAGGAAACACTGGTCAAGTGTATTGGTACATGAGTAGTTTTCCCAGTTAATGGAGGGGTAGCTGAAGTCGCCTAGTATGAGTGCGTTAGGCTGGACTCCAACATTCTCCCGGGTGCTTAGGAACATGGAGTGCGAATCTTGGGACATGGTTGGGGACCTATAACAGGCTACGACCTGAATCGCTGTCTTACCCAATGTTAGCTGCACCTGAAGTATCTCGGATGCATTACGTTGGGTGACCAGTCTTGAGGTGTGCGCATCCTTTATGAATATGGAAATACCACCGCCTTTGGAGCTTCGGTCCATGTTCTAGGGCTGAAAGGTGTGGAAAGAGTTATAGCCAGGTAGTGTAGGGGTGCTTTCTGGTGCCTTGAACCAGGTCTCTGTTACAGCACAAATGTCAATATTCTCCATTTTAAGGAGTGCTTTGAGCGAGTGCATTTTGAGATTTAGACTTCTTGCATTGACAAGCATGACCCTCAGATTGCATTTGTAACTTTTATGGTGGCAATTTTGTCTTTGGAACACCGCCTAAAAAAGGCACTATAGGGGTGTCAAGAGCCTTGACCAGTATCCGGAAGCCCAGGGGTGACAGATGCAGGCCATCTCTGGCAAAGCTTCAAGGTCCGTCAACCATGTCATCCCAGGCAAACAGATACTGGATCCCCTTAGAATGACACCAGAAACTTAGCCAGTTGTTGAAATTAATCATTTTCTGCTTGTACTGTAGTATCACTCTGGGTGATGGTAGGATGCTGCTCAGGGCTAGGGCCATACCCGCCTGGGCTACATAATCCAAAAGCTCCTCCATGTCTTGTTATATAGTCCAGGGAAGTACATCTCAGGTCATTCACACCCACATGTACAATGACAGAGTCATATTTGTACCCGTTGTTGAGGGACCTGAGTGCATGCGTTATGTGGAGGATCCTGGCACCTGACAGGCAGCTGACTGTTACTTTCTCTCTATTCAGCCTAGTAAGTAGGACATCAGTGTGCCTCGCTATCGAGTCGCCTATGACTAGTGTGTTGGGTATGCTGTTTTGCCTTAGGGGCTTTGGTTGAGTGGCACAGTGTTTAGGAGAGTTATGTGTCTCGTGATTAGTGTTGTGTTGTGGTGGTTGAGTGCATTACTCCCTTGGAGGTCTTTGCTGTTTGGGTAGATTTTTATTGAGAACCTCTGTGAAGGCGGGTGTGTGGTTTGTGTTTTTATGTGAAGGCAGTGCTGGTGTGTGTTCTGGAGGGCTATGTGTTCCATGTGGTGTGGTGCAAGTGTTGACCTTGTCCCCTTGGCCAGCTATTCCAGTCTTGGCTGGAGAGTGCGTGGCTTCCAGTTTGGATATATAAGTGCATCTCTCGCAAGTCTGAGTGTTGGGAGGTAAGAGGAGAGGGTTGTCGGTGTACATGCAACAGCTGTTACATTGCCTCAGGATGTCCATGTTCACCAGGTAAATAGGACAAAGCACAGGGAACTGACCTTTAGACATGCCTGAAGGGGTGGGCATGAATAATAAGCACTGGATCCGTTTCCTTGTAGAGCATTTAGTGCTGGTAGCACTTTTGTGTGCTACAATAATTGCTATAAGAAGTCTGGTAAAATGCTAGACTAATAAGCTAGTAAAAGTGCAAGAGAGGAGAGAACTAGTAGATCTAAGGGAAAATTTGAATAGCAGACTTTGGCACCGCTCAGAAGCTTACACACAGTCCTGCATACAGCAAGTCTGTATCTGGACTAGGCTAGTTACAGGAAAGGCGGGAAAAGCGCAAACGTGGGCTTTTAAATCAGAAAGTAGAAAGAGATGGAAAAACTGCCCAAACGGCCAATAAACTACAATTTCTGGGCCAGAAACCACTCCTCTTGTGGTAGATAGGCTACCTAGTGCTTGCCACTCACACTGACAAGCCAGAAGGCTTCCCTCCAACATAGAAAGGCTTGGGGGGGGGGCTCAGAAACTTACAAACAGTCCTGGATACAGAAAATCTGTATCTGGACTAGACTAGTTACAGGAAAGGTGGGAAACAAGCGAAATGTGGGCTTTTCAACCAGAAAGTTGAAAGAGATGGAAAAAACTGCCCAAACAACCAATAAACCACAATTTCTGGGGCACTTGCATAAGTGTATAAACTTGGCTGCACCAGATAGAATCAAAGCCAGGGTCCCAAATAAAATCAAGCTGCCATGGTAGACTTCCAGCATCAACAAACTCTACAATAAACTCAAAACGTTGCTGTCCAAGAAAACAAAGGCAAGAATAGAAAAGCATCCTCCACAGCCTTAACAGGCAAATAAGACAACTTGTTGAATCATCCAAGAGCTCCTTTGAGAGTAACTCTGCAAGTTCTGCCAAGGATAACCAGAAGGCCTTTTACAGCTATGTAGGGTACCTAAAGGGTAGGACCCAAGCATGTGCAGAACTGGTGGCCAATGGTATCACACACACTGACCCCACAGAGATAGCAAACCTGCTAGCAGACATGTTTGGTGAAAATTTCAATCCCTTATCCCCTCCTAACTTAAAACAAACCCTCCCCCAACCCCCCCCTCCACCTTACATATCTGAATAGCAGGTCCTCAATGCCATGTCTAAGGCAAAGAACATGGCCTCTATGGGACCATATCAGACTGTTTTCTAAACAGGCTAAAACATGAACTAGCATCACCACTAAGTACCCTTTTCAATCATAGCATAACCACAGGCTTTGTTCCTGTGGAATGGAGAACAGCTACAGTTATTCTCCTCCACAAAGGTGGCTCTGCAACAGACCCAGGGAATTACAGACCTATAAGCATAAGCACCCTCATTTGTAAGGCCATGGAAGGTATCATTATGGACCTCATAAATAAAGACATGGGGTGACCTCCAAACCCTGGATCCTACCCAATTCGGCTTCGTGAAGGGCAGATCCTGCCTGTTAAAACTGGTAGATTTCTTTGAAATTGTGACCAAGACCATTGATGAGGGCAAATCTATGCATATAGCACACCTCGACTTGGCGAAGGCTTTCAACACAATCCCGCATTCAGGCATTACAGATAAACCTAGCAAACTGAATGTAAACCCCTTTGTTGTAAGATAGGTTGCCAATTGGCTCACAAACCGGACACACACTATCAAAGTGGGTGACTCCACATCAGTCAGCAGACCTTTCACCAGTGGGAAGCCACACCGGTCAGTGCTGGACCCACTACTGTTTTGGTATATACATCTTAGAAGTTAAAGTCAAAACTAAAGGGTAGTGGCTGACCAGGTTTGCAGATGGCTGCAAACTAGGTGCAATCACTGAATCCCCAAATCATGTCAGTATACTCCAGGATGGCCT
This sequence comes from Protopterus annectens, assembly GCF_019279795.1. NCBI lineage: Eukaryota > Metazoa > Chordata > Ceratodontiformes > Protopteridae > Protopterus > Protopterus annectens. The sequence goes on along the minus strand of NC_056726.1, from coordinate 1,226,535,329 downwards.
TACACAGATCAACAACTGGTGTATTAGTCACAGTCTCAAAGTGCATGCAAACAAATGCATAATCATTCCTTTGGCACAAACAATGTCCTTTCACAGTATCAAATCAATAACAATACCCTAAGTAGCCATGAAGTGGTAAAGGACCTGGGAACACAGGTTGACCACGACCTTAACTTTGACCATCACGTGACTACCATTGTAAGGAAAGCTTTCCAAGTAGATCACTTGATTAGTACAGGCATCACCTCGAGACCAAAAGAAGCTATAACCTCCTATACTCGGCACTTATCCATCTCATAATTGAGTATATCGCCCCATTCGGTATGTACTGCACTAAACATCTAGAGACAACTCAGAGGTTTCTAACAAAGATCAAGGGCCTCCAGCACATATCTTACATGGACCACCTAAAATGCCTCTCACTATACTCTGTATTGTATAGACTTCTTAGGGGAGACTTATGCCTGGCCTATAGAGTAACCCAAGTCCCATACCTAATGAACTTAATGCATATCTGTAAATCAAATGGGTCTAGAGCTACCCATTCCAGGCACTTAAACATGGCTTGTGACAAATATGACATGCTGGAAGGGCAGATTTATCTCCTAGCAACTGCCATATCTTTGGAACAGCTTATCAATTCATGTGAAACAGAGCACCTCTATGACACCTTTTAAGAGGAACCTGGATGAATCGATGGGGAACTGTAAATTCTTACCGGGGATAGTGCCCACAACCCTCCTGGACATGGGCACTCATCACTACATGCAATCTTGGGTATTGACTATTACCTCTATAGTATTACATTAGGTTGAAACAGCTAGGCTAAAAATGACCTGCGGGTAGACAACTTAGTAATCTCTTATGATCCTATGACTTGGTCTGTTATAATATGCACACAAAATTTCCAGTTTGAGAAATTAATTTTCAAATACCACTTGTACTTGGCCACTAGAAGAAGAGCACACTTCAGTGAACAGCATCTCCAAATCACTGTTTTGTTACTGGTTTGCTTGTTATTTAACCTTGTAAGGACAAGCAAATCACTCTCCTCATACCTTTCATCTTCATCATTGACATGATAATGCTGTGCTTGATAATGCCATGCATCTCAGCATGTCACTTAAATGTCAGTGATCTGCATGTGGGGCTGTCACATCGTGCAGTGCTGTCTGGTTTTGTGCGCAGAAATTGTTAAAATACAAAGCCAGAACAGCAAAGCAGATTAAAAAAGCAGTTGCACATTATACATTGGGAGAGCTTATGTTTCTGTGTTGCTATTCCACAACTGCATGCATTTACTGATTGGCTAATGTGGAGCTTGGTGGGAGTTCAGTCAGAAGATGTGACTGCTCCCTTAACAGGCTGTACCGCAGAAGTCATGAACTTCAAAAACATTAAAAAATATGGCTTTCAATCCTTAGCTTGCATCATTCCCTTCTCATATTCCTAGGTACACATGATTCAAAAATACTACATTTCTTGGTTTAGCAACTCTACATCAATTCAATGACAATGCCTTTGCATAAGGGACAAATGCACAGCATACCTCTCAACCTCACAGTGCAAGAAGTCTAGACAAAGCCTGTCATAATGGGGGTACAAAGGCCCAAAACAGGGACAGATTTTAAATATTGCTCTTATAAACTTGGAACGTTGGTCCAATAACAGGATTTGTGTTAGCATGCATTTTTCTGAAGGATATGAAGTCTAAAACAGAAATGTATGCCATTATTTAGTGACTTCTGTCCTCTGATCATCCCAGTGATTTGTCAGAAAACCACACATTTTATGACGAACAGGCCAATAATACTTGGCAAATCTCTGGACATTCTGTGAAAATCTGGACAGTTGAGAAGCATGATAAAGTAGTATTATAAACTTACAGCAAAACAGTAAAAGATTTTGAGGATAGGAGTGTCCATGAACATCGTTAGTGAAACAAAGTTGTGCAGCAACAATGAACTGAAAAAGAAGTTCTTACTTCTTGACATGGGCGTTTTTATGTGCACAGGAAAGCAGTATGAAGGGCACAGATTGATTGCTAATGCTTCTGAGGGGGTGCATAATTATCAAGTGGGTGTTTCCAGGATGAAAACTGAAGAGGAGGGCATGTTCATTGGCATTACAAGGAAATAATGCAGTTTGGTTGATGGGCGACTTGTCAGTGGATTAAGCAACTGTGAGAGTAGGTTGTTTTTTTTTTTTTTTTGAAGATGGCCTGTAGTACCAATAGTCGCTTGATCAAAACCGCTGAAATAAATAGCTTCTTTTTGGTTTAGTTGCATTTTTTAGTGGTGGGATCATTGGATAGGAGAGGAAAAGGTATTTTAGAGATAAAACAATGTCATTCCTCCCATACTTGTCCTTGAGACAAAAACGAAGATGTATTATCAATCTGCAGGAAAGTCTCCAGGAACAAACGAAATTCCTGTGGAAGTTTAGAAGTTGGAAGGGAAAAAAGTGATAAAGATCTAGAAGGTTTTAACAGTATTTTAAAAGGAGGGGAAACACAAACATCTTAAAAGAAAACTGTGGTGGCTGTAATTCCTAAAGACAGTAAAGACCCATCAGAACCTGCTTCGCATAGACTCATTTCAATTTTAAACCATGATTATAAAGTTCTTATGTCTACATTAACTGAAAGAATGGGAAAGGTGTTGCCTAAATTGATACATATTGATTAATGTTGTTTCATGGAAGGGAGGCAAACATCTGACATCAACAGAACAATGGTGATCCAGAGGGAAGCAGAATGTAAGAAAATACCACTGTTGTTGATGGGCCTTGATACTGAGAAAGCATTCGACAGAGTAAACAGGGATTTTATGAGTAGGTCAATGGAAGCATATGCATTCCTCAATACAATAATAAGGTTAATTAGTAGGATATATAAAGAATTGAAGTGGGAAGGTTCCTGTCTGATAAGGTGTCTGACTAGAAGAACCAGGCAGCCTAATATGTTAAATAAAACAGCTTAACAGATTAAGGACAAGACAAAACAGTAGCATTGACAAAGAATCACCATGGAATATCCACTCTTTGAATTTTTACCCTGGGATAATAATTTGCCCTTTGTTGTGGCTCAGCTGCAAAGTGTTTTGCCACTGCTTCGTAGTTACTACAGTGTAATTTGATCAATGCAGGGTGTATCTTTGTACATCTATAAGCATTCATTTACCCTTGAATGTTGGATGCTGTTAAATGCTTTACAGTCATCTATCCATACCAAACTTGGATTCTTCCCCTTTTTACAATTCTCTGTTATGGCTTTGTTTAGTGACAAATGATTGTTTAATAATCAACATGACTTTCTTTTATCACCTTGTTCTATTCCCCATAACTGTTTTTTTTGTCTAGGTGACTATGAACTCTTTCTGCATCAGTTCCATATTTTTTTTTTTTTGTGGCTAGGTGATTATATAATTTGCATATTGCTGGAAGGCAAGCTATTGGTCTATAGTTCTTTGGATGGCCTGCAAGTTCACTCTTAAAAAGGAGTATCATTTTTCCTTTTGTTATCCAGGCTGGTATTTCATCAGGATGTTTATAAAGGTGTTTATTAATACAACAGATTTGTGAAAAACATTAGATAGACCAAGAAACTATGATCTGTTTGGAAAAAGAAGTATCTAAGGAAGTGTGAAAATATAAACAAAGCCTAGAGATTTTTGAAAAGTATAAAAAAGAAATATGCACACAGTAAAGAAAGAGAAATTTGATATGGTGCAATATTTATGCAAAGTCGAAAGCCAAATTGATCAATACAAAAAGGCAGATATCTGAAGAGAAATACAGGCAAAAAAATGTATATATATGTATATATATATTTATGTATATATATATATGTATGTATATATATATATATATATATATATATATATATATATATATATATATATAAAATCACAAAGAGGGAATGTAAAAAAGAAAATTAGTTAAGTAAAGTTAAAAAATAGAAGCTGAAGTTATGGAATGCTTGCAAAGTTAAGGATTTGGTGTAGGAGGTCTAACACAGGTTACATCACAGCATGACGGAACGAGTATATACAAAATTAAGGAGAAACTGGAAGATCAGGAAACATCTGAAGAAGAAATATGGGCATGGGAAAGAAAAATAGATTTAATATGGTGTAATATCTATGCAAAGGAGAAAGCAAAACTAATCAATACAAAAAGAGGATCACTAAAGATATTTGAAGAGAAATACAAGCAAAGGAATCTGGACATGGGATACTTTACAGTAAAAAAAAAAGAAGACAAAGAGGAAAAGTAGAAAAGAAGATTAGCAATGGAGAAGTTAAAGAAACAGAAACTGAAATTATGGAGAACCTGTGAAGTGAAGGATTCAGTATAGAAAACCTAACTCAGAAAGCACCACAGCAGGATGGAGCAATGTGGACATCCAAATTAAGGAGAAACTAGTGGAACTGGAAGCAACTGGTCAGTTGCCATGCGAAGATCATTTAGAGCATTCCACAGGAAACCAGTATAAATGTTCACTTGAAGCTGGACAGCAAGGAAAGGAACAGGAAACTGTGACAACTCTGACACAGTAAATGTTGAGCGTGATAGGCCAGTGAGTTCCCATATGATGGAGCAACGGATGACACTGGATGAAACTGAAGAGAATCTGCCACATGAAGATGTTATAGAATGTCCCTAGGAAATGGAGAACAAAAATTGTGGCCTCAGTTTAGAAGAAAATGAGCTAAGAGAAGATGTGCTTGATTTAATAGAGATAGACAGACTACAGAAGGTCAATAAAACCCATAAAGTCAGAAATTTGATAAAACAAATGAACACAGTAATTAGGACTGTCCATAGAGATCCATGCGATCTAACAGAAGTAAACAGGATATATTACTGTGTAGCTAAGTTAATAACAGATAACATTCTACCATAAGGGCACAAGGGTAGTAAGGGAAGAGAAAGGGAGAAACTGAATACCATCATGGAAGTACTGAATAGAGAAAACTATAAACCAATTAAGACAAGAAGTGTTAATATAGAAAAGGGAACAGATTAATAAAAATAGTCAGAAAGATAGATATGATAAAAGCAATGAGCAGTATTATAACAGATCAGGATCTGTCATGCACTACTGCAAATAATAAACTAAAAATCTCAGCACAGGCAGAAATTGTATTTATTTACTTATTTATTTTACATTTGATAACCGGGTTAGTCTGGCTGAACTTTTTTTCCTGGGGAGAAAAACTCCTCAGGACTAGAAAACAATTTACTAGATTTTAGTAACATAATAGTAACAATCAGCTATAGGATCTTACAGGCAGAGACCTGGAGAGAAAAAATGCTCCTCAGGCAATTCAATTACACAGAGTATTAACAATCGGCAGACAAGTATGCGAGTTGTTACAAACAAGGTTTTAAACAATTAGCAGAAGAGAATGTGATTAGTTACAGTATTATTTAAGCTGCTTAGAGCAAAATGAGTTAATAGGCAGATGCTAATTTAAAGTGGATAGGATCTAGTTGTACAAGAGTTTGGAAACAAGAAAGGAAAGTAATAATGGCTAGTAAGAGATGTAGGGGAGGTAGAGTATAGGAGACAGACTAGACAGGTAGGTTGTTTTGAGACTGTAAGAATTAAGAGTGGTTGGAGATAGAGGAAGGGAAGAGGTAGAAGAGGCAGGGGGACAGTGTTAGAGATACATTAAGAGTGAGGTGGTGAAAGGATGGTGGTTTCAGGGTGGTTGGCTACAGTGGCAAGACCACTTTGATTTTAGGTATTTCCTTGTGGCTAATTTGAAACTTTTGCTATGCTGGAGGGATTTTATTTCCAAGGGGAGTTGGTTCCAGGATATAGCTGGGTTATAGTTATAGAGAAGGCAGCCTGTTTTGGTTTTGGGTTTGTAGATGTCTAATAATTCTTGATTTGAGCTGCGTAGCATCCTAGCAGGGGGATATTTGGATATGATACTTGAGAGGCTGGGGCAGAAGGAGGGTAGATAGAGGACAGAGTGGATGATTTGTAGTTGGTAGAATTGGACCAGCTGAGGGAATTCTAGCCAGTCTAGTTGCTATAGTGCTAAGCAGTGGTGCGACTTGTAGGTTTGGTTAGCTGCAAATCTGGCGATCTTATTATAGGTAGTTTCAAGCTTGGAAATAAGTGTAGAATTTAGGTTTGTGAATATGTGGCAGCTGTACAGAAGTGTTGGGAGTAATAAATCCTGGGAGCGCGTTATTCGGGCAGTGTTAGTTAAGTATTTCTTGCTACGGAAACAGTGTCCAAGTTTCTGATGAGTTCTTTTACCGAGTTAGTAATATGGAGATCAAACTTAAACTGATAATCTATTGTAACACCTAGCAATTCAGTACTAGATTCAGCTGAGATGATAGTGTTGTTGCAGGATAAGATGGTAAATGTACTTTTGAGTGTGGTGATGTTTTTAGGGAGGAAGATTAGGAGCTTAGGTTTTTTTGGATTAAGTATTAGTTTGTTATCACTAAGTCTCAATGGTGTGGAAGGATGCCTGGGTAGTTGAGTGGAGGTCAGTTGGGTTGTCAGCAATGGTTATAACAGCTGAGTCATCAGCATATTGCACAAGAGATGACTGGGGACAAGAGGAGTAGAGCAAGTTGGTGAAAATATTAAAGAGTAGTGGTCCAAGTATGGACCCTTGGGGGACTCCCATTTGTACAGTGAGAGGAGAGGATAGTGCAGAGAGCCATTTAACTGATTGCTGGTGGATAGAGAGATAGCTGGAGAACCAGGAGATAGTAGGGAGAGAGAAATGTTAGTTAGTGAGTTTATCTAGGAGTGGGTGAGAGGCAGTGTCAAAGGCTTTAGAAAGGTCAAGGAATAGGCATGAGACAAGTTTATTGTTATCCCGAGCTAGGGAGACTATGCTGATGAATGATATGAGTGCAGTAGTTGTACTATGCTTGGGACGGAAACCATGCTGTGTGGGCGTGAGTAGGTTTTCCTGGTGAAGATAATGCATTACCTGCTTGTGAATGCATTTTTCTAGGATTATTGAGAGTGGAGAGAGTATGGCAAACGGTCTGAAGTTGGATATGTTTGAGGAGTTGCCCCCTTTGTGAATGGGTAGAGTAAAAAAATTCTTCCATACAGTGGGGACATAGGATTCAGAAATGGATCGGTTGATTAAGATGGATAGAGGACAGGCAAGAGGTTCAGAGGCAACCTGCAGGAAGTAAGAGGGTAGCTTGTCAACAGATGGGGACCAAGGTTTAAGTTTAGAGAGTTTAGAGGAAAAGTGTAGAAGATACACAGATAAATATAAAGGAAAAGTACAAAATAAGCAATGTATTGATGACCCCAACAAGTTCTATAGAGAATTAGGAAACAAGGCAAAAGGCATTGAAAGACCACCCAAAAAAAGAACAAACAAACAGATACATTTTGGAGAAATATCTATGAAGATCCTGTGGAACATAAAGATGCTAAATAGACAGAAGGCATAAAAGAAAGAATAAGAAGTTCAAAGGTACAGGATATGAAATGGGATGAAGTAACAGCCAGAGAGATTGACATAAAGTTAAGAAAAGCCTCCATCTGGAAAGCCCCAGGCCCAGATGCAGTACCTAACTTCTGGCTAAAAATATTAACATTTTGCATGAAGATTTAGACATGAGTAAGAACAATTTATATGTGCAACCTGAACAGGCACCAACCAGGTTAATAACAGGAAAAACAATGCTCCTACTTAAGAGTGAAACTGCAAATTATCCTAAAAATTATATACCAATAACTTGCCTTCAGATAACGTATAAACTATACACTGGAATTGATGCCAACAGAGTTTATAGTCATTTAGAAGAAAATTCAATCATGGCAATAGAACAAAAGGGTAATAAAAGAAAGTTGTGGAACAAAGGATCATCTGTTGCTAAATAAAGTCATAATGGAGAACTGTAAAAAGGGGGAAGAATCTAAGTATGGCATGGATTGATTACAAAAAAGCATTTGATAGTATCCCACATTTGTGGATAAGAGAGTGATTAAAAATGTATAAGATACACCCTACACTGATCGACTTCATTACAGTGACCATGAAACAGTGGTAGACCACTTTGCAATTAAGCCATGATAAAGGATAAATTATTATTCCAGGAATAAAAATTCAAAGGGAGATATTCCAGGGTGGCTCCCTGTCACCGCTGCTATTCTGTCTTCTCCTTAACCCATTAAGTTGTCTACTTTAACAGATTAGGTTATGGCTATAATATGGCTCCTCGAAAACAACAACGTGTAAAGACCTCTCATCTTCTCTTTGTCGATGATTTAAAACTGTATAGCTCATAAGATGAGGAACTGAAATCAAAACTGCAAGTAGTCAAAACTTTTTCAGATGATATAAGAATGTCATTTGGACTTGATAAATGTGCAAAAGCAACCTTTAAAGCAGGAAATCTGCAGCACCAAGAAAATATCAGTTTGGGACAAGAATGTGAGATACAAGAACTTGAGCAAGATGGAGTGTATAAATATTTGGGAATTGATGAAGGATCAACAATAAAACATTAACAATTGTGAATAAAACCTAGTTGTTGTTGTGTCTTTCGGCTTTTCCGGGTTAGGGGTCACCACAGCGAAACTCTGGTCCGCTAAGGATTGGTAGTTGATTTTTACGTGCCGAGTTACCAGCCCTGACCAACAACCTTCAGAGAAGGCACGCCCATTTACGCATGTCTCCACGCAGAAAACGCTCTAGCTGAGAATCGAACCAGACAGCGTCTTACTGTGAGGCGACAAAACCTAGTATGGACTTAAATTACTCGTGAAAACAACATTGACATCTAAGAACAAAATTCTAGCTACAAACCAATTTGCCCATCCTGTCCTAACTTACAGCTTTGGAGTGACTGACTGGCCCCAAAACGTGCTGGACAGATTACACAAGAAAACAAGAAGGATGCTTCATGCTCATCAAATGATTTATAAAAATCAGTGTATACCAAGATTAAATATTCCCTGTTCCGAAGAAGGTATGGGCCTCCTTGAAAATGATTACACGTATAGACCTGCAACTGTGGGACTGCACACATATCTGCTGACCTCACAAGACCCAAACATAGTGAACGTTTTGAATAATGAGGAGAATACATCTAAGATGACTTCCCCTCTTAGTCTAGCAGAAGCAAATCGGTGTGAAGCAGGAATGGAAAACAAACCAGAAGTCGATAAAATTCAGGCAGCAACTGAATGCGCCAAAAAACAAAAGAAAGAATATAAGGTCAAGGATCAAATGAGATGGCAAGAAAATGGAAAATGCATAAATATAGCTGTAAGTATAGATAACTTCTGCAAGAACCTCATGTTGATCAGGATTGAATGCAGGAATGATTAAAGAGAGGCAAATTCAAATGAAACGAAAGGTTAATACTGGTGGCCCAAGACAGTGGGCTACATACACATTGGTTTACAGGGTCCATTGAACATGTGAGAGAAACAGACAAATATAGGTTTTGTAAAACAGAATTGGAAACAGTCGCACACCTTGTTGCTGGTTATGACATACTAATGGCAGAATGATTGTAGATTGAAAGGCGTAATAATGTGGCAAGACTGTTGCACTGGGGATTGTGCAAACATTCTAATACTGAAGTAGCTGAAAAACACTGGAAACATGAGCCATAAAGCATCAAAGAAAATATGAAGTGTACATCACATGGAATCATCAATTACAAGACAAACGCAAGAAAACCAGACATAGTGGTCTATGAAAAAAAAAGGCAAAATAGCACTGATCATTGAAATTGCTACACCCTGTGACTACAGTGCCTTATGTACAGAGAGACACAAAGTAATAAAATATCAGGATTTGCAGGCAGAAATGAGAGCAATGCAGAAGAAAGATACCCACACAGTTCCAATAGTAGTAGGAGACACTTCTGGCTGACAAAGATTGAAACAATACTAATGTCATGAACTTTAATCATATTTTCACTTAGGAATGCGGTCCATTCCTGTCATGGTATTAGAAACCCAAAAGATTTGGTGAAATTAAAAAAGGAGTAAACTTGCTGAGGGCAGTACTGGTTATTTGGTAGATGGAATAATTTGTTGCTGTTTTAAATGCAGTACACATTACTGTTTGGAGTTCTAACTGCTTTCTTATTGGCTCTTTTACTCCCCCCTCAGCTTAACGGTTGATCGTGGTACTCAGCACAGTACTGTTCACCTCCCAGTTAAAGATTTATGCCGTAGCACATCGTTGCACATTTACTGCCAATATCACTGCCAGTCTAGACCAAATTATTTACTAGCTACCTGGTTTTGGTGCTTGAACCAATTTTTTTTTCTTTTCCTCTTATTAACTCACCAAACTTACCTTATATCTAGGCTAGCCTAGAACACTGACTGCATGCAATCTACTTCTGTTATGTTTTTATTTGAACAAGCACTTTAACCCAGGAACCACAATACTATTACATTCTCTTACTCTTCCTGGACACACTTCTCACCCTTAGTCTAAATGGAAAGTCAGCAACCCAGTCTACCCTCTGTTGTCAGGCTCAAAGCACCTGGTATATCAGAAATGTAAGAACTGCCTGATGCTCACAGACGATGATCGTTTACCTAACTCCTCACTATTTGTGATAGATGTAAATACCTTGCCAAATCTGAGGCACAGTCTCACAATCAGATCAATTATGTGAGCATTACTTACCTACACTACAGTCCACACATGCTAAATTATATGCCGAAGCACCAATTTTACACCTAAGCAATAATCAAACACAAACAGTAATGTAGTAGTGACTCCAGTTAGGCATACAGATTCTACACTTGTAAGGCTGGACAAAAAACAAGGCGACAGTAAGCTGTTTCTAAGGAGCCAAGATTGCTGACGCTTATGACTCTTAAACCAGACAAATATGAGGATGGTATGGTGGCCCAAGAGGAATAAGGGATATAACCACATCAGCCCTACTATCCTTTTCTAATACCATCAATAACTTCAGAAACAATAATAAACTATCATCTGCTCTTTTCTTAGACCTCTCACTTTTTTCTTCATCTCTCCTCCAAGGCATTTGAAACTAACTGAAAGCAATTCCTCCTCTGAAATGGTTCCAATCCTACCTGTCCAATAGGCTGTTCTATGGTTCTACAACAGGACAAATTACAAAATTATCTACCTGTTACATAGGCAACTTTTCTTTCTACTACCATCTCTTCTTCTTTTGGCCCTTCACCATCTGACCTTCTTCTCTTCACCCATCATGTCCCCCACCCATCCACATGCATTCAATATGCAGATGATTCAACTATCATCAACACTGCCAACCACACTCACTCCCTCACTTCAACAAAGACACCTTCAACCTAACCTAATCAAAGTTGGTTCTCAAGTCGAAACCCAAAACAACAAAACAAAAAAACTCTTCATACTTCTCACAACTTTCTCACCCTTCCACCTTCCACATCCTCACATCCTCTATCTACATCCACTATATCAATCACAGCTCACACAAAGCTTGTTGGTGTTACCATTGATACTAAATTCATTTGACACCCATTTCATACCATCAAATCAAAACCTAAAAAGTTTGGCTTAAAAAGTAAAAAAGTAAAACAACTTCTCACTAACAACGCTCAAATTACAACACACCTTCACACTACACTTCTCACTTTTTCCCTCTGCACTACAAACCTAAACAAACTTCTTCCCACAACACACTTTTGTTCTTCTCACATAGCTAGATTTGCCACAAATTCCACCTTTAGAACGCACTCACTGCACACTAACCTTGAAGCAGCAGGGTGGTTAAGTTTTCCAGCCCACCATTTCCAACTCAAACCCAACTCAACCAGATACTGTATCACCCAGAGAAAGATCACACAATGAAAAAATCACATCATTCTCATCCACCCTTTATACTCCTGCAATCTATCTATCCTCTCCAAGATCTTACTTAAGCACTCCATAAAGCCCATGGGGGATTCTCTATTTCTCTACTCTGTAGGTTTGTAGGGAACTCCCTACTGATGACCATCACCTCTCTCTCTCCTCACCTTCCTAATTCAAAAAAAAAAAAATCTCATCTCAATACTCTCTCTGCTGGCAATGTCCCTGTTCCACCTGATCAACCACATTCATTACCTCCTTCTCCTACTCCAATTCTTAACTAACGCTTTTAACTTTGTTGACCTATTTTTTTTTATTTTTTTTTTGTTTTTTTTTTTTTTTTTAACATGTGATGTATCTTTATATTGTATTTAGAACTCAACTATCTTCTTTTTTTTGCATTAACAATGTTCATATGTCTGTTATACTTTGCTTTTTTTCTCCCCCTCCGCTGAAAAAAAAAATGGTATCAGTCGGACTCTCCCGGTTAATAAATGTAAAATAAAAATAAATAAATAAATAAATAACAGTGTTTCAGTTATTCCTCTGACGTACATATACTCCAGCATGACGTTACACTTGGCATTAGCTGGTGTACTAAAAATTGTCTCAAGCTCAATGCCAAAAAGTGCAACACTGTAGTATCTGGTAAGAAACTCTTTGCTTCAGCTTATAATATAGATAACACATCACTTCAAAATGGAAAGGTCATGAGAAACATGGCTTGATAGTTCCTTTATATTTGACCATTACATTGTAGCAGTGGTTAGGACCTGGTACACCTAAGAGGCATGGAGACAAACATAACAGCAATCTTCAAGTATGTTGCAAACAGAGGAAAGGCCTAGTATTTTGTGGAATCCTTCCATCACCAAAAATGATACCGAGGTATGAAGAAAAGATGATTGGCTTTAACAATTGTCTAAACAATTGGTGTCATTCTAAGGGAATCCGGTATGAGTTAGCATGGCATGAGATGCTTGACAACCATTCTTGCCTCACCATGGGCATCCATCACCTTGCATTAAAATGCTTTCACAAAGCTTTTGCAGCTCACATTCTGCCTGTTTAAGGTAAAATCCGGCTGATTAATCTCCTAACCTAACTTTCAGAACAATTCAGCCAAAAATTCAACCACTGGACCACATTAAAGAGGCTCTACTTAACGCTAGAAGTCTACAAAACAAACTGCCTGACCTTGAGGTCCTCCTGCATTTGGAGCACATCCATATGTGTGTTGTTATAGAAACCTAGTTTAAGTGCCCAAATCAATACATGGGGGCTAGGCTTACTATTTATTTAGATCTGGTGGAAACTGTGCTGGTGTATCCATCACATTACTTTGAACAACCAACTGCTGAAAATGAAAAACCGCTAATCCACATCAAAGAATCATGAGTAGACCTGTATCACACACCAGTTGAGTCCAACTAGATCCAAAAAAGCAGTATTTATTAAGCTCAAAAATGATAAGACACTTTTCAATACTTCACAATAGTTTACCTTCATCCATTACTTTGAGACAGACACCTGGAAACCTATAAGCTGAGATTATAGAGACTCAAATCTCACTAAATAAGACAAGCTATCAGTTCATAGCATGCTACAGAACTCGTTCCATATCTCCAGAAATCACACAAGTATCCTAATTATTCTAGATGAACTCCCTGTAAGTAGGAACACGGTTATCCTGGATGATTGTAAGTATCCAGTGATTAAATGGGGACCTATAATCACCAACAAAGGATATGCATAAAATGTTTCAGCTTTAACAAAAACTCCATGAATCAGACTGTTAAAGAATTTACTTGACCTAGTCTTAAACTTGGCATCTGTATGTACCATCTCCAATGCATCTCTCTCAAATCAGAACACAAACTGGTCCATAAGCAGCTACAAACCATGAGAAACAAATATCACAGAATTCAAAAACTCCAGATGCACAAATGTCCTACAATTCTATGACAATGCTACTATATTTGAGAATAATGGTTTTACCAATAACACTGACTCTACAAAAAGTTAGAGAGAAAAGTTCTACTCACACCTGAACAAATGTAATAAATTGTTAGTCCCAACCAGATCCAAGCAATTGGAGAGGTCGAAAAGCAAACCAGTGTGGTGGTCCTTAAGCCTTAATGAACTGTGTAATAAAAAGGAAGACACTCCTAAACCTAAACAGCAGAACAAATAACTCCCAAATTAAGGAAATCATAAAGCTAGATAAAAAAATTTAAAAAAGGACATAAGAAAAATGAAGGCTTCATTTGAACTCGGGGTAGCTATTGAAGCCAAGGAAATATACAAATCCTTCTTTATCTACGTCAGAAAAAAAGGAAATAACACCCAACATTGCTCCAAACTTATTCATAAGGGTACTAACTATGCAAATTCAGTGGATAAGGCTAACACACTGGCTAATAAATTTAGTGCCAACAGAGACATATTCTCCAAACTCACTTATCCATGATACAATCCAGACACTAACCATTACAAAAGAGTAGGCAATGAAGGTACGCTTCAAAACAAAGAACACTTCGTCCATGGGGCCTGACAACATATCTGGCTGTGTAATTAGTCGGACTTAACAAGCATCAGTGCACCTACTCATCAACCTGAGCCTAGCAACTGGTTTTATTTCACAGAAGTGGACCCACAGCTGTTGTGATAATATTCCACAAGGGTGGCTCTACCACAAACCCTACAAATTACAGACTCCTCAGCCTAATCAGTCATATGAAAAGCCATGAAACGCATCATAACTGACCTAATTAACTATATCATCAAAAATGTTATCAAGCTCAACCCCTGACAGTTTGGTCTTGATGAAGTTTGATCTTGTCTAATGAAACCTTTGAACTACTTTGAGAGAGTTACTCAGGCTGTAGATTGTAGATGAGCTGTTCACACAATATACCTTGACCTCACCAAGCCATTCAATACCATATCATGTGCAAATATAATACGCAAGTTGAAGGAGCTCTGAAATGACCTGTACACGGTTAGGTGGATCACCAACTGGCTTGGTGACAGGACTCACAGGGGGTGCATCCTCTGAGTGCATGAAGGTTACCAGTAGAGTTCCACAGGGATCTGTTCATATATAGGTTCATATATTAGTACTAAGCTAACTGCCCTTGTGAGCCATTTTAAGTCTAGCCGATTATCCCTTGTGAGACTCAAACCCTGCACCTTGTGTTTGTAAGGCTAACACCTTAACCATTAGGTCACCCTCCGAACTCCTGTGCTGTGATCTCTGCTGTTTGGCATCTACTTCTCAGATCTCCACCTATCAAATGAGGATCTTTGGTTAATTAAGTTCCTTGATGATTGTATGCTGGGAGTCATCAACAAATCCCCCACTGCCACACATGCATTCCAGCAAAAGCTTACACTTGTCAACAGCTGGTACATTAAAAATGGGATCAAACTCAATGCCAAAAAGTGCAACATTGTACCACTTCAAAATGAAAAGGTTGAGAGACACATGGGTGGACAGCTCATTTAAATTTGGCCAGCGAGTTGCAACTGTGGTCTATCTTGCACAGCTCATATCCTCATCTTCTTGTCAGATCATCACTGAGTACAATGCCCTTTGGGATGCACCTTACTGATCATATCAAGCAATTGGAAAGACCTTGGAGGATTATGTCTAAAAAGATCAGGGCCCTTAAAGATCCTGGTGGCTTTATGCGTATACTCAGTTTTGGAAACACTCCACTTACTCAAATGTTCTTAATCTCGAATTACTTTAACACCAGCAGAGGTGATCAAAACTCATTTGATCGCTTCTACCAGTGTTAAGACTGTGCAAGAGTACGGATCAGGGAAACTGCCTTTCCCCACTATCCGGTGATCTCAGAGTTGGTATATAATATTAGCAGGTGGTGTGGGGGGCCTTGTCCCCTGGAAAAAAAATGGTTTTATTTTTTTCACTGTTTTGGCTTTTGAACTTTTGGAATTGATCGTTAGCAGTTTGAGATTTATATACTTTGATGCTTAGATTTTAGTTTCCTTAAGGGAGACCTGCATCTTGCATATAGGGCTATAATGGATCCAGGTGTCCAAGAACTCATAAACCTCAATAAAGCAAACAGTCCAGCTAACACTAGGGCCAGAGATCTAAATCTGCTCCAACAAATAAGTCAAAGAAGAGGAATAGATCTGTCACGTAGCACCTACTCTTTCTCTGGAACAAACTTCTTCAAGTTAAGCAATGTGACACACTGTCTATCTTTAAGAAGGAGCTGGACAACTGGAAAGATGTTCATAAATTCTCCCTTGATATGACTGACTTCGTCCTCCTTAGACTGAGAGGCAAGGCCTAATGGTGGGTACTGGCAAGGTGGAAATGGTATCATGGCTTATGTTGCCTTGTTAACTTCTATGATCCAATGACATGAACACTCACATGTTGAAAAGCTTGACAGTCTCCATTCCTTGGTAAATGGATGACTCCAGAGGACAGAGGGACAGGACTAAATTTCAGAAGAGCTGCTGTTCTGGTGGAAACTAGATTAGACATTTCAGATGGCAGGGCAAATTTTGTAGGTAGTAGAAAGACCCAAACCACTTTTGTGAGCTACTGTTGCCATCTATAAGGATGTAGCTAAACTGCTTTTACAGCAGTCTGGAACTTGTCTGCAAGTGGGAAAACTACTCAAGATATGCAGTGTGAAGCCCTACAGACTTCTTGAAAGTGTCAGTGAAGTTGAGGTATGTTGACTATGGGACACAGGTTGTGCTCTTAGATTAGTTGGAGCAGTCTCCTGAATTTCTTAGATTAGTTGGAGCAGTCTCCTGAATTTTGGGCAGAGGAGGGAGGATGAAGAATCTCTGTCATTCTTCTCATCCACATGTCAAACAAATTCTTCTCTGAAAGAATCAATATAGCTAAAAACTCAAGATCATCCTTGGTCTGTTTAGATTTTGGTTTGTCTTTCCTTCCAAAAGGATTCAACATTTTTCTTGGAAGCTCAATCACTCGTGTGCACACACTAAGCCAGCACTTGTCAAGTCAGGTATAGCACCAGCTCACTCACCTCCAAAGACTGCTAGTTATTTTTGCTTCTCATAGCATTTGAATCTCAATCCTTTTAGTTGTTGCGGTAAAGTAGTTTATTTTTCCTCTACCTAAAGCACTGCAATCTTGCAAGCATTAGCCTAGATGCTAAATTACCAGCCAAGGCCCACAGTAGTACTGCCTCAACTACCCACGGACACACACACACACACACACACACACACACACACACACACACACACACACACACACACACACACACACACACACACACACACAGACACTTTGGTGGATGACAAGGTGCAAGAGATGCAACCCCAGCAATTATCTTAGTGGATGCACTGCAGGGAGTAGACACCAGTTATTCTCTGCCTGATCAGGAACAACATACATGGGATGAGACAGATCTCAGGTAGTGGTCCATGAGTTGCCTGGCTGCAGCTCAGTGGTAGCACTTGGGAACAAGGACTCTTCTCCTCAGGCTTCTCTTCACAAGTCCCACTAGTGTAGGATATGGACTCACTAAGTCACCCCATGTCATAGCCTGCAGCCCAGGCTAATAAACTTCAGAAAGATTTTGAGGTCTGTGGAACCTATCTTTGCAGGTACAGGAATGCACTCCAGTAACATGGACCACTGGCAGTTCAGAGACCTGTGCAGACATCTCAAACCTCTGTGTTGCCACCACCAGTTGCACACCTGAGGTGACAGCACCAAGCAGCTTAACATTTGCCCACTGCATGCTCTAATCCAATATGTAATCCATGCACGAAGCACATCCATTCTGAAGCTTGCGGGTGGGGAATCTCTCTCTCCGCTCCTTTTCTGCTTTCTATTAAGAGCCAAGCAGTATCACAGACTCAAATACAAAAAAATAATTACTCCCCATCTCTGCAGCTCACAACTTTAAGTTTCATGAACTTTACCATGAACTGTCCTATGACCCTCATTCCTACTCCTTAAAATACCTCAGTAATTATGTAGAAGTGCCCTTGGGGCATCCCAAGGGGAACCGTCTCATCAAGGATGTCACATCTGCAAACTAGAAGTACTTTGATTCTGCTCCAGCAATACTCAAGATGGCAGATGTCCTTAATAAGCCTCCAGCTGAATGTTGTGAGATCCTGCAAAAAATGTATCCTAGAGTTGACACGTGTGTGACCTTCTCAGTTCAGCAGGACTCAAAAAAACACAACATAGTGCCATGCAGCTGCCTGACCAGATGTCTACAGCACCAAACAGGGTGGGCAAGTCTTCTCCTTGGTCGTAATAGAGCCACCATCCTGTCTCCCTGCCCAATTTCTAGTTCTCCCAAGTGGATCAGGAACTGGGAAACCTTTTGACCCTCTAACTGTTTGGCGTTGAGGAGAAGTTGATAAAGACCTTCTACAGTGCACAGTCATGTTGGATGATGCAACTCTGATTATACTAAGGCTTGGCTGAGGGAAGCCAGCTCAAACCAGTACTTGCACATGATGACATGGCTGAGGATCACCTTTCTTTAATAGGAGAGCAGGAGTCCATCCTAAATGTCCCATTAAGAGATAAAGTGTTATTTGGCCCAACTTCTTTGGATTCTGGAAGGGAAAGCAAATCCTCACAACTAATGAGGGCCTTTATGGACATCTCAGTCCCCCTACTACTTTTTGCTAGATCTAAACACCCCCCAACTCAACAACAAAATACCTTACTAATCAAGGAGGCACTTGAAGCAACAGAATATTTGCCATCCTGACTGGTGTTGGTATGATCAGCAAACTTACACAAGAGAAAGGACCCTGCGGGCCAAAGGCCATATCCCTAATCATCATTTAGGGCTGCCTGGGATTGGGAGAAGACTGTTTTCCAAGCGTACCACAAATCAGAAATCTAGCACAAAAGACTGGTGGCTTTATTTATATGGTCTTGCATGGCCACATTTGAGAGTTTGTAAATCCTCCCTCATAAAGGTATCTCAGAAACCAAGCTTCTCCACAGAGCTCTTGGGAATGTCCCAAGACACTACTGCTAAAACAGACCACAGAGAATGTCCTTCCCTCGGAGTAAGGCCAAGAGGTCTAGTTTTGTGTCTTTTGGTTCCAAAAGGAACAGAATACTTCTGTTTAGTCCAGAAGGTCATCATCCAGATTGGTAATGCCAACATGTGAATGCTGATGCTTCACAAGAGCATGATTCTGCTGCTGAATGGCACCTGTATGGAGTCAACGAGCAGGACAGATACCTACTGTAGTGTCAGCAATGACAGTGACCGTGGGAATCAACCACATGGGGGAAGTAGTAGTGTGTGTGCCACTGCAGACCTCATAAGACCAATCAGTACAGTGTCTGAGGACTTGTATCATAGAGTCATTCATATATATTCCAAGGCCATTGAGTCTTATGACCATTATGCTTTGGTAGCACCCACACTCAGGATTCACCACCTTTCTCCAGGAGGCCCATACCAGTCAGGCCCAGAGTAGCAGATTAGGAGCTGCTGCATTACAAGTCTGTTCTTCCACTACGTTTTATTTATCGGTTTGTGAAGCTCTAGATCCCTGGTTCTGGTACTGCTGGAACCGTTGGAATTGTGGAGATCCAGCAGGTTCAGAATAATTAGGTCTTTAATGGCACATTAACCAAGACAGACATCTCCCCTCAACACTATTTAAAACAATGAATAAAGGACTAAAGCTTACAGTATCTCTTGGCAGCAGAGGGACTTTTAGGCCTGTGATCTTTCCATTTAGGAACCTTGGGGTCTTTATAATTATTTGATAAATTAAGTGAGACAGACAACGAAGGGGGCATTGTACTCGACAACTGGTCTGATCAATGTCTAAAAAGGTAATGGTTAGTACTGATGATATTCCTCTTGCAATTACCTGTGCTAAATAAAAGGAATTCCAGAAAAATGGGAACTGCTGGAGGGACAGATATGTATCCCAGAGACTACCTCATCTCTGGAACAAGCTCCCCATCCATGGGAAGCAGAGTTATTCCCTAACCCAATTCAAGGGTAACTTGGACAATTGGATGGGGAACAGGAAATTCATCCTCGGTTTGGCACCAGTGTCTCTAATGGACACAGGCAACCTGTAAATGGTTCATCTCCCAGACCCCCTGCTTGTAAAGCCATCATCTCTGAAGCACCTACTTACACTTATCAAGGGTACTAGAACTTGTGAGAGATTTGGGATGCATGCCTAGGTTTAAAAAGGCCTTGTGGCCGTTCGCCTAGTAAACACCCATGAAACCTATGAACTCATAAAATGTTAAGACACCTGGTGGTGTAAACCTTGGCTCTAGATGATTGCCACTGAAGTGTCATCCCAACCCCATGTGCAAACATGGGAAAAAAGACAAAGTCAAAGTAAACTTTACTGTCGATCAGATATACACAACAGTGCAAGCCAACGAAATTATGTTGTTTCAGTCCCCATGCAAGACATAACAATGAACAAAGAGTTTGAATGACAGTAAGACTAATGCACATTCAGTAATAATTAAAATATTAACAGCACAGTAAATTACCAGAAATGGACAGCAAGACATCAGACAATATTATACTACCAGGTATTGCAAGACTATGACTTCACATTGTGATTGTGTAGAATATTGCACTTCATCAGCTGTAGTATGATATAGTCTGATGTTCATATTACATATGTACGGAGTGGTGACAAACTCCTGCATATTTCACATTCAGGAAGTAATAACGTAAGAAATCAGGCTAACTGTACCAGTTACTGAAGCAATTTGCCAGAATGATTACTATAAATGATACTTCAGAGCACATGGCATATTGATCTGATTATTGAGTTGAGCCCATTTCGTAGATGAAGAATTTACTGTGGAGAGATTATGCTGGAGAACTTAGGTTTCAGAGGGTGAGTTAACAACAATATCCAGTTTGCAATTGTCTGCAAACTTTTTTAGCCAAGGTTTTTCGCTCTCTGATTGGAGATCTAAGAGGTAAATGCCAAAAGGAGAGGTATGCCTTGCCTTGGTTACACTTTTATCATTTTTGCAATCAGAACTCCAAAAACAGGATTTTTGGTAACAACAAGCTTCATCTACCTCCAAGGGGAAAATCCCAGTTACTTGTTAATCCATCAATATATAAGGAAAAGTTTATCTCATGTCTGCACATCTCTGACAATGCTCTATGTGTGTATAGAAAAACAAAAAAAAAAACAAGTGGGCCATTGCACTGCAAGATATGGCACCTAGCGCACCTATTTTTGATCTCTTTTTTTATACCACATTTCCTCATCACTTATAACCGCTTTGAAGGAGTACTAACAGCCTACTCAGCTACAAGGGCCACGACTCAGAGCTAGTAGCGGGAGAGAGCCCAGAGGTTATTTTTCCCTTCATTATTTACCATAGTCTGTAGTAATTCATAATACAGCTCTCAGGCCACATATCTACAAAGGACACAAATTAGTGTTAGTAACGGGAGAGAACCAAGAGGTTAATTCCCTTTACTATTTATTACTCTTTTTTAACAGTATTTACTCTGTACTCTTGCCAAATTGATTTTGTTACCAAGTGACTCCTAGGGCTAGAACTGGGTAACCTCAAATAGCCTGTCATATCCAGTAAACAAATTCTATAATTACTGGGGATTAAAAAGAAATAAGGGTTAATGCCTATAGAACACTCAGTGCGCTAAATGTTATACAAAAATGCTGGCCTAGTAACATGGACTTTAAACTGCTTCATTATTAGCGCAGAGTGTAGGCAGCATTTTTTGTTTCCTTTCCCTGGCTTACCTAATAGCACCTGGTAATTTTAAATATTGTTATATCAGCTTTTTAATTATGTTACATTGTGCTCATTCTCTGAATTTGATGTAAACCAAATTATAATCTGGAATAGTTTACTACATTAAGCACTGTTTTGTTTTTCCATGAACTGAGGTAGACCTAATGGGTCTTTTGTTAAGACCTACACAATTAGTGTGCTATTTCTACCTGTTCCTCATTTTAATGGCATTGTGTTATGCAGCTCTGACTTGCCTTTTGAAACTACAATGTGTTAAGTTAGTTTTTTTAGCAACTTTGGAATCTCTGCTGATACAGTGTATATAGCTACTATATTAACCCTGAGATTTTACTAGTTATGTTGCTGCCATATTTGCTTTCTTACTAAGTGAATGTATTCATGTTTTTTCCTATCTTATATTACCTGTACCCTTATTTGCTAATTTACTGTATTGTCTTTACTGTTTTTTTTTCTCGCTCTTCTATAATCTACTAAGTTTTCCAGCCTGATTATCCTGTTCTAAGAATTTAAGAACTTACCCCACTGTTTTTCCTGCTGTGTTATCCTTTAACCAAGGACTTTGGCCATATAAACTCTGCGCCCCTACCACTACAAGGATCAAGAAAGTATGTGGTCTCCTACAGCTGACACTAAAGCCCAACTTTGTATATAATATTATACTAAGGGTTTATACACGCTTCCCAGCCAGGTCTGCCAGCAGCCATATCCTCTCTCTAATTTATAATCTTCTTACCTCTGTCTTTTCCCTTACTGTACCCTCCTCTGTACCTCATACATTCTATCATTGTAATCCCTGACCAGTTACCCCTTAAGGATCTATTGCAAACTTATCCTTGCCCACTAAGTGGCACCACTATCTACCTTTTCTTCACTCCCATGTCTATCCCCCTTTTTTGCTTCTCCCTAACTGCCTTTTTCCCTATTCTGCTCTTCATTCCATCCTACTCTAGCCCCCTTCTTTCTCTATAGCTACCAAGTTTTACTACTATCTATTACTGAGTATCTACTCCCATCACTTATCCCCTCCTTGCTCACCTTCAGCAGCCTGCATTTTACTAATTATCTCTCTAGACCTTTAGCCCTTCACTTGTCTCTTCCTGCTCCATTCGCCCTTCGGGTTCACTCCGCTCCCC
The DNA here is from genome assembly GCF_019279795.1 of Protopterus annectens. Taxonomy (NCBI): domain Eukaryota; kingdom Metazoa; phylum Chordata; order Ceratodontiformes; family Protopteridae; genus Protopterus; species Protopterus annectens. The sequence continues at coordinate 1,226,512,560 of NC_056726.1, read as the reverse complement.
TCCCCTACCCCCAATTACCAACCACCCCCAGGGGTCCTAGTCTTATACTTCCTAGCCACTCCCACCTCCTCAACCAAAACACCAATTAATTACACCACCCTAGATAATTAACACCACACCCTTGTCTCCACTTAACCTATCTTAGCTCTCATTTCTTAGGATCTATCTCCCACTCTTAGCTCTCTATCCTATCCTCTACTACTACCACCTACCTTAGTACCTTTTTCAAATTATATAACCATGCCCAAACAAACCACCTCTTCACTAACTAAAATACTACTCAGTGCCTCACTATCTTTTATAACCTCAGCCTATTAACCTTCTTCAAACACCTACATTTCTCTCAGTTACCCCCCCAACCAAACAGCCACACAAACCCTCACTTTCTCCCATGACAACATAACTATAATATCAACACCTAGCTACCTACCTGCAAAGTATCATAGATTGGCTCATATTAAATATAATAATCCACTAACCAAAAAAACTCAACATCTATTCAGTAACCTACATTATTCCTTACTTATACTAAAAAAGCAAACCTTAGAAAATGGAGATATCCATCCTAATCCAGGCCCCGCAAATGTCATGCCTATTGATCTTCTTACTACCAATCCTTCCATCACATGGACCCCCAATGAACACCCCAATTCCCTCCTAATAGCACATCTCAATATCCAAAGTGTTAATAACAAAATTCCCCAACTCCATTCTCTCCTGGACATAAACTCTTTTGATATTCTATGTTTGACAGAAACTTGGTTAAAACCTTGAATTCCAGATAATGAAATTATCCCACCAGGGTATAATATTATAAGATTAGATCGTAATAAAAGAAAGGGAGGGGAGTAGCAATTCTCTTCAAGGATGGGCTCCAAGTTACCTCCTTATCCTACAACCCACCTAAGGACACTAATGCTGAAGTCCTTATTTCCAAAATTCAGCTGAACTCTACTAAGTCCACAGATATCATGTGTGTCTATTTTCCTCCTGGAAATAATATTAGTTCACTAGAGGATATTCTTTGCTGGATCTCATCAACCTTCCCACAATAAACTATTATCCTAGGTGACTTCAACATTGACTGGAAATGCATTAATACTGAGCACCCCACTTCTCATATTAACCTTCATGGATTCTCCCAGACCATCACCTCCCCCACAAGAACTAACAAACCCAACAATAAAGAAAGCACCCTGGATTGGATTCTCATTAATAATTACCACCAAACCTACAAAGTTGGTATTCTCCCTGATGATGCTAGTGATCACTCTTTGACCTACATAATCAGGCCAAAAATTGACATCTCTCACCCAGCATTGTATAGAACTATATGGTTCAACAAGCATTTCAACCAATGGCTATTCCAGAGTGAACTTAGTGCTTGCAATTGGTCTTCCATAAAAACCCTACCACTTGAAGAGGCTGTCAAATCCTTTAACTCCAGGTTCTTAGATATCCTTTACCAGCATGCACCCAAGCGTACTATCAGAACAAGGTCAAAACCAGCCACCTAGATCTTCCAAGAAACAAGGCAGAAAATCCTGATCAGAAATAAAGCCTGGACCAAATGGCGAACTACCAAAACCTCATCAGATCAGCTAGTATTTAGGCAGATGAGAAATATGACCAAAAAAGCAATACTCTTAGACAAAAGAAACTTTTACTGTAAAATGCAGCAAACACACCAAAATAACCCTCAAAAATTCTGGGCCAGTATCAGACTCCTACACCCAGGTCATTCCAGTACATCAACCCCAACAGGTGCAAATCATGAGATTCCCAACCAAACTGCTAATTCCTTCAATACCTTCTTTACAGAAGCCATCCAAACACTAGCCAGTCAGCTATCCCCAGACAGCTCCAGTCTTCCTACCCCAACAACTAGCTCTCTTCCTAAATTCCTTCTGCAACCCATCTCAACTAATTTCATTTACAAACTCATTCAAAAAATTAAGCCTTGTACTCCTTCTGCTGACCAAATCCCAGCTGAAGACCTGCAAAAAGCAGCTAAAACTGTATCTTATCCTATATCTATCCTGATAAACAGAACCATTACTGAGGGAACTATCCTTGCCATCTGGAAAATCTCACACATTATCCCCCTACACAAAGGTGGTAATTCAAACGAATATTCTAACTATTGGCCTATAGTTCTACTATTCCCCTTAGCTAAAATAATGGAAAAATGCATTCATCATCAGCTTTTATACCACTTAATCCACCACAAAATACTAGCTAAGAGCCAACATGACTTTAGGCCATTCCATAGTACCACTACTGCCCTTTTATCCTTCACAGACACCATTAACAGAAACTGCAACAACATTCTTCTTTCCTCAGCTCTATTTAATGATCTTTCAAAAGCTTTCGATATGGTAAACCATACATTGCTTATAAATATCCTCAGATCCCTCTCTCGACACATTGGCGGTAAAATGGTTCACCTCTTACATTAGCAATAGGCAGCAGGCTGTTCCCTGGCAGAATAATCTATCATTCCACCTGCCAGTGACACTGGGTGTCCCCCGAGGCTATATTTTACATCCTCTTTTATTCCCTATTTTTATTAATGATCTTTACTTAGCTATTTCTTTAACTACCTGTATACAATATGCACATGATTCCACACTAATCTGCACAGCTAAATCATCACCTGAACTGCAATCCGTAACTCAGAATGTATTTAACATAGTAGAGTCATGGTTCTTAAAATGTTGTCTCCTCCTGAATACCAACAAAACTAAGCTGCTGCTCTTTACCCCTACCCGTAAAACCCTGCCAATAGATTTTTCTGTGACTTCTAATAATGGTACCCTCATATCCCCTGACTCTACTACCAAACTCCTAGGCATTACTATTGACAATAATCTTACCTTTGTCACCCACATTAATAACACAATAAAAACAATTAACATAAAAATGGGATCCCTGTATAGGATCAAACCTTTCCTTACTCCCTATAGCAAGAACTACTATTGCCCACACCCATCTTATCTCCACACTTCTGTATGCCTCCCCTATATACAATAACCTGACAAAGAATAATCTTCTGAAACTAGCTAGCTCCTATAGTAACATTGCCAGATTTGCCACTGGTAATCCTTTCAGATCCCATCATTGCCAGAATCTAAAACAGCTAGAATGGCTGGAACTACAAAATCAGATTTAGTTTAACCAACTTACTATTGCCCATAAAATCCTCAACCAGCCTAATAATACCCCTATACTCACAAACCTCATGATCCCCTACAAAAATCTAAATACCTTACGCTCATCAAACAAACTACTTGTTAGCATAAGTAAGTCTAACACTATGGCAGGTAACTCTCTGTTCTCAAACACAACTGGGAAAAGCTGGAACCTGCTCCCTACTGAACTTACTTCTCTTCCTTCCTTACCCCTCTTCAAACAAAAACTTAAAATATTCCTTAAAACACACTGGCTATGCCCATGCAGTAACCCAGGCTAAACTACTACTCTTACACTAATATCTCCATAACTCTATTCTCTACTAACTTAATTGCTTACCTTGTAAGAAAGGTAAACCAGAAAAACATTTATGAATTCCTCTTGTCCAGAACCTGTCCTATATTGTGTATAAAGTTGCGTTATTTTTTGTTAAGGACTGCTTATGTGCTGAAATATCCGATATATTCATCTTTATGGTCCCTTTAGTAACCTTATCTCAATGTTTACTAATTGTATTCGTCTTTGGAGCTTTTCTCCTCGGGCCTCTACTGTAAACGGACATATATCCAGTTACACTAGCCTGGTCAAAAAATAAATAAATAAATGTCAACCCTCAGAAGTAATCCTTTCAAGTATCATACAAACTTTGCACATTCCCTCCTCTAAGCCACAGGGATATTAACTCTGCTACTGAATAAACTGTAATCATACTTAAAAAATCAAGAGTATTAACCTTGAAGCACACCACTTCAATAATAACCAAATCACAACACTTCTGAAAAAGAAATGACCTTACATAACAGTAGGAGCCCATTGCTACTCACCTACAATCAGGTCCAGTCTTCCTAGAACCCATGTTTCTTCTCAGCCTCTTACCACACATCAACCTTCTTTAATATTAAATTACTTGCATCACAGTTATGACTAGTCTGACACTTTTGTTACTCCTAACCACAGGCTTTAAAGCACCAACAATGCATGAACAGTAAAAGTAGTAAACGAATAAGTGTACGTCAGTTATTTCCATTTTGCAACTGGGTTACAGCCAAAGAAAATCTGTTTACAAAGGTCACCTGAGGAGAAGTTACAACATACAAGTTACTCATGCAAGTTGCTTAATCTAAGCATTACATGCAAATGCAGGGGGAAACAAAACATGAACAAGCCATCTACACCGTATTTGCAGAGAAAAGGATCAAATCTACACTATGAAGTTTGAAAGGCATCAACATCAACAAGGTTATCACCCGTCAGTGTTTACCAAATGTCTTCCTATGACACATAAAACCTTCCAAGAAATATACTTTTATGCAAAAGCGTTGCTACCATCCGGAGAAGCTGGTAGGAAAGCAATTTTATATATATATATATATATATATATATATATATATATATATACACACACACATAAACACACACAGAGTGGATATAAACAATTTACACACCCTTGTTAAAATGCCATCTTTTTGTGATATAAAAAAAATGAGACCACAATAAATCATTTCAAAACTTTTCCCACCTTTAATGTGACCTATAACCTGTTCAATTCAATTGAAAAACAAACAAATCTGTTAGGTGAAAAAAATAATAAAAAAATAAAAAATGTACAATACGCTAGTTGCATAAGTGTGCACACCCTTAAACTAATACTTTGTTGTGTGTGCACACCTGTAAACTAATACTTTGTTGAAGCACCTTTTGATTTAATTACAGTATTCAGTCTTTTTGGGTAGGAGTCTATCAGTACGGCACATCTTGACTTGGCAATATTTGCCCACTCTTCCTCGCAAAAATGCTTCAAATCTGTCAGATTGCAAGGGCATCTCTTGAGCAAAACCATCTTCAGGTCACCCCACAAATTTTCTATTGGATTTAGGTCTGGGCTCTGGCTGGGACATTCCACAACTTTAATTTTCTTCTGGTGAAGCCATTCTTTTGTTGATTTGGGTGTATGCTGGGGGTCACTGTCGTGTTGAAAGGTGAAATTCCTCTTCACCTTCAGCTTTCTAGCAGACACCTGAAGGTTTTGGGCCAAAAGTGACTGGTATTTGGAACTGTTCATAATTCCCTCCACCTTGACTAAAGCCCCAGTTCCAGCTGAAGAAAAGCAACCCAAAAGCATGACACTGCCACCACCATGCTTTACTGTGGGGATGGTATTCTTTTGGTGATACAAAGTGTTGTTTTTGCACCAAACATACTTTTTAAAATTGTGGCCAAATAGTTCAACCTTGGTCTCATCAGACCATAACACATTTTCCCACATACTCTTGGGAGACTTGTATTGTTTTGCAAATTTTAGCCAGGCCTGGATGTTTTTCTGTGCAAGAAAAGGCTTCCGTCTTGTAACCCTACCCCATAGTCCAGACATATGGAGAATATGGGAGATTGTTGTCACATGTAGTATACAACTAGTACTTGCCAAAAATTCCTGCAGCTTCTTCAGTGTTGCTGTAGGTCCCTTGGCAGCCTCCCCGACCAGTTTTCATCTTGCCTTTTCATCAATTTTGGAGGGATATCCAGTTCTTTGCAACGTCACTGTTGTCCCATATTTTCTCCACTTTTTGATGACAGTCTTCACTGTGTTTCATGGTATATCCAACGCTGTGGAAATTCTTTTGTACCCTTCTCATAGGTTGGTACTAGGCTATCGGCCCTAAGGCCTACAGAAGCCTAGCCATAACAATTCTCTGGCTATTTCTTCCCACACTATTTACTTCCCTGGACCCCTGTCTAGCAGGGTGACTGACGTGATCCCCGGGGTGAATTTCCTTTCTCCAATCCAATCATCAAGGTTCCTTTTGAAGAGGGCCAAAGAGGCACTCTGCTTGACATGTATGGGCAGCCTGTTCCAGAGTCTGGGGAGTCTCTGGGTCAGGAACCTATCCCTCCAGCATGTTTTGTTTATTGTGATGACAAGGTTTAGATCCCTGGAGCATGTGGCTCTGAGGGATTGGGATTTAAGTGTAGCATGTCTAACTGTTCTCCTGACTGATATCTTTCAAGAATGAGATCCCTTTGATGTTTTGAAAGCTCTCTACAAACCATGGCTTTTTCTGTAGCAGGCAACTGAGTAAATGTCAGGAAAATCCTACTAGGACAGCTGAACTTTATTTGGGGTTAATCTTTAACTGATGGCAGGTGTGTACCCAAGAAGACAGAATGGTGTAATTAAATCAAAAGATGCTTCAACAAGGTATTAGTTTACGGGTGTGCACACACAACAAAGTATTAAAGGTGTGCACAAATATGCAACCAGTGTATTGTATGTTTTTTTTTTTTTTATATATTTTTTCCCCTAACAGATTTGTTTTTCAATTGAACTGTACAGGGTATAGGTTACATTAAAGCTGGGAAAAGTTTTGAAATGATTTATTGTGGACTCATTTTTTTATATCACAAAAACCTGGCATTTTAACAGGGGTGTGTAAACTTGTTATAACCACTGTATATCTACACACACACACACACATACATATGTGTGTGTGCTACAGGACAGAACTCTGATATTCTACTTAGAGGTGGGATTTTTTCCATGGCCCAGTTACATTCAAATATGCTCCAGCAGACACTTGAGAACATCTTACAAAAATGGTTAACTACCCACTTGAGCATACACATGTGTACATCCGCGGCTCATGAGTTACCTTTTCCACTTCCTAAATTCACTTTCTGTGAAGAATTTAAATCTTTTAATTTAACTGCTGCAAAATACTTTCCTTTGAAGCAGAACAGTAATAGCTGATTTGACACACTACAAAAAAAAAAAAAACTGCAGAGATAAGCAGCCACGTCTCTTTTTATTGTGTTCCTAATGCAATTCAGACAAAGCTTACCAAGTAAAAACATTACATACTCTGAAAAAGTTATAAAATAAAGGGACCTGCCGATCATGCCTGGTTGATGCAATTTTAGTACTTCTATCATTTTAACTTTCTTTTCACTGCAGAATTGTTACAAAACAGTTAATTATATGTAATCTTCTCAGTACAAACAGTTCATTTGCAATGTTATTTTAGGTTCATAAGTAAATACTGGGTTATCAGTCTGCAGAGTATTGCAAGCTCACTCAACAACCAGAGGTTATAATTAAACCCTGTACCTTATATATGTGAGGTTAAGACCTTAACAGTTATGCCAACCCTCCCTTATTCTTATGCTGAAGACTGGTAGAATCAAAATAAAGGCATATTTCCTGTCTACATAAATTAAAATGAAAACATGTTTTCACTTTTGTTGGTGGAATATGTCACTATTTTACATTTTAACAGCTTCTTATTTAACGTGGTAACATCTAAACGAAATTTCCATCATAGCTCTCAACCTTCCATCTCCAAAAAGAGGAACACTGCCTCTTTTAATGTGTGACAAATGGGCAAAATGTGGAACACTTACTAACAACTTCACATAGGAAGCTCATATAATGGTTTTACATGTTATTTACATATAAAAACGTATCTTGATGAATTAATATGATTCTGCTCTCTTTATCATAGACATCAGTTAAAAATACCTAATACTGAATGTGCATCATATACTTTCAATGTAGAACTTCCAGGAACATAAATGTTTCAGGACTTCAAATAAGGAACGTTCCTCGTAATGAGGTACACTTAAGAGGTATGATTTTCCCCATGTTGACATAAATATAAACGAATGCATGTGAACCACTGTTGCACAATTCCGTAAGTATAAAGATGCAGGCCTGCGGCTCCAAACCAGTGTTTTTGGCCAATCAAAGGCTAGGTCTCTTTTCCAAAGTGCCGACTGACTTGCTAATATACTTCAGACACTGCAAGGACGTTTTTAAGCTTAGTGGGCAAGACCTCCTACAGCCAATCACCAAGTAGGAACTTACTCTACAACTACCGCGGAACACAGACTCGTTCCTGAACCCGAGCTTTAACTCCGCCTTTAATCAAAATAAACAATGATCATACAATAACAGCTCTTAAATGGGCAACAATTTACTAATTAAGCATGCACCTTAACACAGTAGGCAATGTCAGTTTAAATAACCGGAAGCAAACTGTGGGTCACGATCACAACACTACGGTTGATACGTAGGTCTGTTCATTTTTAGACCTAAGTATCAACCCTAGTGTTGTGATCGTGACCCACAGGAGCTGAGCTGCAGGACGTAATCATACTATTAGGGGTACTTCAAAAAATTACACAGCGGACAAGGCTAAAGGACAGAACTTAGAGCGGAACGCGCTGTAGCAAGCAGATGCGCTCCTTCATGTTTACTTTGGGCTGCACATGACAGTTTAACAATCCGTCATCATCTGCTCATCAGACCCCCAACCTCAAGTCATAAATGTCAGTACCTACCACTGCCTCTGTTTCCTGCTGCTTAAATACCTCCGCTCCTTTTTGCAGTTTATTGAGAGACAAGATAATTAACCGCAGCGTCTCCAGATTGCTTGCATAACATTTTTAATTTCCTCCCCTGTTGACCCTATCCAGAACTGGGCACCCAGCATTGCTCTTTTTAATTGCTATTTTACAACAATCCGGATGAATTTTAAACCAAACAATAGAACAATTTAGAGTGCTGCCAGACTTCCCGAGTTAGCACACAATCGAATCAGGGGATTATCTTCCTTCAGTCAAAGTGCATTTGCTCACCCATCCAACCAATCTACTAGCCTCCTTTGTGCGAATCCTTCCTGTCTACCAGACTGAGGTTGTTTTTCCTGCTAGCAGAGAGTTCTTGGGAGGGGTAGTTCAGACGGTGGGTAAACCTCTCAACCATCCCTGATTTTTAAGGACATCATCGATTTTGACTCATATTTTAGGTCTGTCCCTGTTAATCCCTCCTAAAATAGGTGACTTCTGGAGAAAACGTGATGAATTACACCTAGTAAATAGTGATAGTCAGTGGTGGATCCAGGATTTTGCAAAAGGTGGGGCGCAGTCTGGCAAGTGGACGAGGGAGGTGGGAAGTACAACACTGGGGAAGGTGGACATGAAAGGATTACCTTAAGATATTGTATCAGTGTGAGTGAAAACACAGTATACGTTCAGTTGCAAATTACTGGGGTGGAATTAACATAATGGTTAAGGTCTTCACTTCATAGAAACAAAAGTACTGGGTTTGATTCTGACCTCAGGTTATTAGCTAGACTTAAAATTACCCTTCATGGCAGTTAGGCTAATATTCTCCAGTGATCCAATGAACCCGTTGTGGCTGTGTTACTGAAAGTACATAACACATTTGCAGACATTACCAGTTTCAAACCACACCTAGAATATATGTTTGGTTGGACATGCTAAATTACAATTCTTTTCTAGGGCATACCCGACATATGCATTATGATAAACTAGCAAAGAGTCCCATTGAAAGTGATATCACTCCAACAGTACCCATAGCAAGTTTAAGTAAATGATGATTTATGTGAAACCAGCAAAGTTAATTTAAGTAAATAATTTTATGTGCACAAGTGAAGTTCAGTTAATTAAAAATAACATAGCAAATTAAGAAACTACATGTTATGAAAAAAGTCCTAAAAAGCAAACAGTCAGTTTTACGTGTATGCAATGTATATAAACAAATCTAACTACTGTAGCATTTCACAAAGGGCAGTAGAACAAAATCTACTTTCAATGTCTGACCAGCTTAATATGCAAAGTCATGGAAAGACATATAAGGACACAGGAAACCTCCAAACACTGATCCCATTTAAGTTTGGATTTGTCAAGGGCAGGTCATGCTTCCTCAGTCTGGTGAACTTTTTTGCAAAGGTCACCAATGCAATGGAGGAAGGTAAAATGGTATGCACTGCATACCTCAACCTGGCCAGAGCTTTTGACACAATCCCCCACTCAGGCATTGTAGAAAAGCTAAATAAACTGGGAATAAACTCCTGTGCCACCCAGTGGATTGCCACCTGGCTCACAGATAGGATGCAAGAAAACAAAATAAGGAAAGTTACTTCCACAAAGATATGATTCGCCAGTGGAGTCCCCCAGGGTTCTGTGTTGGGAACATTCCTGTTTAACATCTGTTTCTTTAAAGTAAAAGCCAATACCAAAGGGCTCTGGCTGACTAAATTTACACATGACTGCAAGCTCGGAGCAGTTACAGAATACTCAAATGACATAGCCATCCTTCAGAAAGGTTTGTTTCAAATAAATAACTGGTGGCAGAATCATGGACCAAAATGAAATGCCAAAAAAATGCATTACTGTATCCTTTGGGAAATCATCTACCCCAGGAAACAACCACAATGACAATAAGACCCTAGCAGTAGACTCAGTTGTTTGGGATTTGGGAACTTATCCGGACAGTGACATAAATTTTGACCAATGTGTCCTCTGATGTAAGAAAGACCTTCTGTATTGCACAACTTATAAAGAAAGCGGTTATATCTAGATCTAGGGATGTCATTGTCCTCTTTTACTCAGCCCTCATTAGGCCAGTCATTGAGCATTATGCCCTGTTTGGCCTGTATCTGTCCAGTCGCATCCAACAACTGAAATGCCCACAGAGATACCTTACAAGGCCTAAACAATATGTCCTACATGAACTGACTTAAAGTCTGCCATTTGCTTTCTTCCACTGATGGCCTCCCATAGCTCTCAAACCCTCATCTCCAAATAAAGTAACAATATGGAGCAAACATTTGAAACATTTACTAACAACTTCACCTAGGATGCTCATAGCCTGGTAAATAAAATAACTGTTTCCTCATACTTAAAAAAAAAAGAGCTTTTCTGATTAACTAACATGATTCAATATTGTACACCATGGCAATTTGTTAAAAAATCATATCATTGAATATATCAGAGACTCTTTTAATGTGGAACACCATGGAACATGCAGGCTCCACCTGCGGCGGCGGGCCTCATAACACCCCTGGACAGGCATTAATTACACATTAACACACACCATGTCAGGCATTACTTGGTTAACACAAACTCACAAACTGAGGAACATTCCTCAGAGAGCTATGCTGCCTTTCTATCCCCAAACAGACAGCTGCTTCTAGCCATCAGCTTCTTCTTTCAACTTTTCCCAGTTAGGGGTCGCCACAGAGGATCACCTGTCCGCTCATGATTGGCAGTGCAGTTTTACGGTGTCAAGTTGCCAGCCCGGAGCCCAACCTACCACAGAAGGCACACACATGCACGCACTCACACCTAGGGCCAATTTAGAGTGTCCAATCTACCTACAGCATGTCTTTGGGATGTGGGAGGAAACCGGAGGACCCGGAGGAAACCCATGCGACCACAGGGAGGACATGCAGACTCTGCACAGAAGGCACCCCAGCCGAGAATCGAACCGGAGAACCTCTTGCTGTGAGGTGGCAACGCTAACTGCTGCACCACTGTGGCCACCCCTTCTAGTCATCAGCTATGATCACCAACAGTAGCAAAAAATAGACTTAAAATTATATTTCAAGTTGCTATTTCAGGGCTGCAGGTACTAATGCAAATAACATCTCATAGCCTCAACCTTTTAGTTTGTGTATAAGGGACAAACCCAAAAATACTGGGAGTCAAAAGTCCAAAATCAGAGACAGACTAAATATTGCTCATATATTTAAGTTGCTGGAATAATACATTTTGCATTAGAATGCATTTTGTGAAGAATATGAAGTGTGTAACTTAGACGTCTGTCATTATTTAGTGATTACCATAGCTCTCATCCTTACATCCCTAAAATGTGGAAGACAACATTTCACAAATGAGGTCTGTCCTGAAGCATAAAACCTAACATATTCCTGCTGTGTAGACATCATACATTGTCTGTGAAAGTACTCTCTGTTTATGCAATTTTGAAACCCAGTAGGCAACAGATCTTCAATTGTTCCCTAAATCAAGTTCTTTAATACTACTCTCTTTGCAACCAAAATAAGTTGCTTGAAAAAAAGAAGTACCAAATGTCCTTTGCCTTCTTAATGTATGTTTCTGTGAAAATGTGTATCTTGTAACAAATCACTTATGCCCATATGTAAACCTTTGTGAGTGTCTTCTTTCATTCCCATGCCATTCTATATGACATAGTGAACAGATGAAGTTTTTACATCACAGAGTCCTCTTACAGAAGGGTTCTTAGCTACTGCTTGTCCCAAGTACACTGCCACAACAGTCTGCTTTAACTCACAATAGACACACTGATAACCACTAATCAAATAACCCAGATTCCTTTCTGTTTACATTTACATATATTAATAACAGAACAACCACCACAAACAGAGTAGAAATGCACAGAACGGTATCCACAGCATTTCAGAATGTAACAGTAAAACAGTTACCACCTCACACAGGTCCCTTTCATAATTTCTTTTATACAAGACAATGTTAAACAAGATCCTAAAATATTAATATGAGAAAATAAAAACAGCATGCTGACACAATTCAACAGTTTAGCAAAAAATAAGTCTACAGGATTGAAAAACTAAGCAAAGTACTGACTCCAAATACTGATGGGAGCAGCCTTAGTAAAACAAATGTGCACTGAGTGCGCAGAGGCAGTCCACTTGAAGTTTGAGACCCTGACTGACTCATTTTCTTTTTGGTTAATAACAAGCCTTAAGGGTTTGTTATTAGCTATAACTTAGCCACATACTTCTCATTATGAGAAATGCTCCTCACCAGGAGTGTTAAAAAGGCCACATTCAACACTATTCCACTTTGAAAGGGCTTGCCACACATCAGTGTTAAGAATTCTTTAAAATGAAATTCATGCTAAACAGCACAAAATCATTTATCTCATCGAATGCCTTATATTTACAGCGTAGCACATTTTAACCATCATGTGAGCTTTCTAGGTGGAGGTACTAGTAAAATGTTAGTATTCCACATCTTGGCCATCTGTTCCACATTATGAAACACAGTGTACCACATTTTGGATAGAAGGTTGAGAGCTATGCATATCCATCCTTCAGAGAAAACCTGAATCTATGAAATAGGTAGTTAGAAGAGCAGTATGCAACATTTACAGCTCAGACTTTCATCTCAGCATTGCACTCTGGTACTGAGAACTATTACCCTGTTAAAGAGTAGGTAGACAGAGGTGTGACCTATTTCTTAAAGCCCCTGTGAATAGTGAGTAACAATCAGGCAACATTACCAAGTGTAGAGTGAAAACCTGTCCCTAATCCATGAAAACAAATCACCAAACTTAGAAAAAAATGCATTTAATAGCAGTTATATGTAACAGTTAAACATTTTTGTCCAATAATTTGAATGGAAAGACTTCACCAAAACTAAAACTATTTTACTTCCGAAAATGTCCTAGTTAATAGGTCTGAAGGAGTCCCTGTTATCAAATAATTGGTAGGAAACACTTTATAGCTTCATAGGTAGGTACTAGGCTATCGGCTCTGAGGCCTATACAAGCCCAGCCAAAAAGGTACCCTGGCTTTTGCCACCCAAGAAAGTTATTTTCCTGTGCCACTGTTGAGCAGAGCCACAGAGGTGATCCCCGGGGTGAATTTCCTATTTTCCATCCAATCATCAAGATTTTTCTTGAAGAGTGTTAATGAGGAGCTTTGTTTGATATAGACAGGTAGCTTACTCCAGAGTATGGGAAGTCTCTGGGACAGGAATCTATCCCTCCGGCATGTTCTGTTTATTGTGGTGACAAGGTTTAGGTCCCTAGAGCATGTAGCTCAGAGGGATTGGGATTTCTTTAAGTGCAGCATGTCCAACAGCTCTGGGTTTGACATAGCTTTGTATGTTAGGCAGAGATCACCTCTGAGTAGGCGATATGCAACAGAGTAAAGCTGGAGTTTTTTGAGATGGTCTGCGTAGGGCATCTGTTTGAGGCCAGTAATCCTCTTTGTGAGGTATTTCTGCGGCCTTTCCAGCTGTTGTAGATGTCTTGTGAGGTACATGCCAAAAGGGGAGTTGCATGGGTCTGATGAGTAATGAGTAGAGGGGAGCAATGACCTCTTTTTTTCTAGATGAGAAACCTTTTGTGATGAGGTCTGCCACACAGAAGGATTTCCTGACTACTGTGGTGATGTGATTATCAAAGGAGAGACTACTGTCCACCTGTGTCCCAAGGTCTCTTACCACACTTTCGGTGTTAAGTATACTACTGTCTATGTTGTAGTTCATGGGTACAGAGTTTTACCAAAGGGGATGACAATGCACTTTTTGGCATTCAGCTTGAGGCCATGGCTTTGACACCAGGCATCTGTCTCAGTGAGGCCCTTTTGTAGGATGTCCACATCGTTAGGAGTTTCAATTATGGCTCCTAGTTTGCAGTCATCTGCGAACTTCATTAGCCAAAGATCTTCTATGTTAGCCTGTACTTCAGAGAAGTAGATACCAAACAGGAGAGGACCCAGGACTGAACCCTGTGGTACTCCTCTTGTCACTGGTCTGAAGCTGGATTTGGAGTCTGCTACTTACACAGTGTGGGTTCTGTCAGTGAGCCAGTTGGCAACTCATCTTGTGACATAGGGATTTATACCTAGTTTAGTGAGTTTATCTATAATTCCAGAGTGGGGGATGGTGTCGAATGCCTTGGCAAGATCTAGATAGGCTGTGTGAACCACCTTACCCTTGTCTATGGCTTTGGTGACTGCTTCAGAGAAGTCTATCAGGTTTAGGAGACATGATCTGCCTTTTACAAACCTGAATTGGGTGGGGTCCAGAGGTTGGGGATTACCAATGTCTTTGTTTATAAGTTCCATGATGATACGTTCCTTGGCCTTGCAGACCAGGCTCATCAGGCTAATGGGGCGGTAGTTCCTGGGGTCCGTGGTGGCTCCCCCCTTGTGGAGTGGGATAACCGTCGCTGTGTGCCATTTAGCAGGCACAAAGCCTGAGGTGAGGCTATGATTGAACATGGTACTTAGATGGGGTGCCAGTTTGTTCTGTAGTTCGTGTAGAACACAGCCTGGGATGTTGTCTGGTCCCATGGATGCTGTGTTCTTGGCTTTGGAAAGTGTGGTTTTTACCTGTAGAGCCGTGATTACAGGAACTTTGCATTCTTCCGGTATAGAGATGGGCTCTTTAGGGGGTGAGAGGGGGGTAAAGTTAGCACTGAACCTATCTGCCAGGATGTTGGCAATATCAGTTGGGTCTGTATATTTAGTGCCATTGTGCTGTAACTCAGAGCAGATCTGAGTGTTGCCATTGAGATTCTTGGCATAGCTATAGAATGCTTTGTGGTTGTCTTTAGAATCAGTGGCGATTTTGTTTTCGTAACTAGCCTTGGAGGATTTTATCAGGGATCGCAGCTTCTTACTGAAGCTGACCAGGGAGCTCCTCCACTCATGGGATTTTACTCTCTTTTGCAACAGTTTCTTCCTTCTGTTGTACAGTTTGTTTATGGCAGGGGACCACCAGATTGGCTTCCTTTTTTTGGAGGATAGCATCTTGGTTCTGTTTGGGATAGCATGATCCATGCACTCATGTAAGTGCTTATAAAGTGCAATTGTGTAGGATTCAGTAGTCGTAACTGTATTGTCCATCTGCATGGGTGTCATGAAGTTCACCACTTCTGTCTTAAGAAGCATGAAGTTGGCTTTGGAGAAATTTTTTACCATGGTTTCCTTAATGGGGGTGGAGGCAGGATGTGGATATCTAGGGTAATTAGCTTATGGTCATATCGGACCAATGAGGCATTGACTTCAGGTGTGGAACACCAGTCACTCATGTTGGTAATGACTAGATCTAGGATATTGTTGCTTTATGATAGATATGACTGCTCACATTTTTTTATGTATGTGCATGTTCATATGCACACAATTACAGTATTAAAAAGAGTCTTTGAAATGTGTTGGGGCATTTACAAGGCACACTATTTTCACAGCAGGAGCATATGCCCCAGTGTTGTGCTGCTAATGGTGGGCCTTTCATAGGAGAGAAATAGCTAAGTAAATAGCAGCAAATTAAAATGCATTGCAGGAGTTACTGGCTCTCTGGACTGTTCAACTTTAAACTATTTTCACTGCAATGCCATAATGAATGTACTGTTTTTTCACAGTGAGTTTAATTTAGATCAGCAGTTTAGAAAGGGCACCTAAATCCAATACGAATTTTCTATTAACTTTGGTATTACAATGCTCATGTACAATACTCCTTTGTTTCAATTTTTTCTTGCATGGCAGCACTTTTAGTACAACTCATCTGCAGAAACAACCCCATTAGAAAGGTTTTATTTGTTCACATAACTTATAAACTACTGTTCACGCTGTATCTGTAGATGGAATGGCTAAACTAAATATGCAGAAAACCCACACAAGCCTCAGAGAAGCTTAAAAGAAAAAAGAAATGCATACAGCTGACATTAAAGTTCACTTGCTGCCTACCAATAGTTATGTTAAGCTCTTTGGTTTCATAAGTTTAAAAACATTTTTAGAAGGTAATTCACAAAATACTGGCTGATCAGAAAATGTACCACAAGTGGAACAGGGCACAATACTGTATTTGGCTGTAGATTTTCCTTTTAACTCAAGTAAGGAAAATGCACCTCTAAACCAGAGGTGCCAGAAGATGCTGAAGGCTGGGTGTGTGGGGTTAGAGGTCCAGAGGGGCACTTAGTGACCTGCAAAGGACATTTTAACCTTTTGTTTTTTTACACTGTGATAAAATCCGCATACACATGATATGTATTATATAAACTGTTAACTGGTGCTGCATTAAGAATATTCCACAGAAATTTCATATCAAACTTATAAATGAAGATACAGGCCAGATTCATTAAAGCCTACACTAAGTGCAAATGGTCTACATTCAAGAAAATCCCTACCATATTCTTTGTGCTCTCTAGTCACTCGGAAAGATTACACTAAGTTTACACAGTCAAAATTTTTTTGGTAACCTTTGTGAATCCCCTTCAGTATTTAAATCTGCAAGAAAATCTGTAGGAAAACTAAAATTAGGAAGAAGAGGTTATGAGCCATGTTTGTATTGTCTGTTCACTCAGAACGGTGTACACTTAATGTAGGTGTTAATGAATCCCAAGGACTGTCTTCTTTCACCCCATTCCAAATATGAATTAGATGCGTACTGTCACCTGAATGCATGGCCTTTGAGTATACCATTCACACACATGGTCTGTCACTAGGAACCTGGATGATTATAGGAAAGGGGGGGAGAGAGATTAACAGGCAACATCAGTAAAATTCACTCGTTTCTGTTTGGTACTTGGACACTGCAATACTCAAACTGCATACAGATGAACAACTATTGTAATTGCCATATAGCATGGACTCTATGGTTTCAGTCAGTTTTTGGCCATAGTCCTAACAGCTCACTGTACACTTTATAAGGGGAACCTTTTCCAGAGTCTTAAGCCTACTTGCTTTTGTCATGGAATTACCTGCTCTACAGTATAGCAAATTTGGGTTCTGTTTCTTTCAGGAATAAGTGGTTGCTTGCAGTTTACAGAGTTTGGAACTGGTAGTCCTTGTAGCATTTGCTATACATGTTATAGTAGGAGAACCTCTGACTTGCTGAATGTTAGCAGTAGAGTAGCCAGTCATGCACATGATGGTGGCTGTTTCTTCAAATATGAGTTGATGCCAAGGATATGGAGGAGGTGGAGGCCAAATATTTGTTAGCATGAATAGCAAATTTTTGGTGGCATTTTCTCTCTTTTATATTGTTCCGTGGTACTTGAATGCCAGCTGTGGAGTTAATTTTTTTTTTAGAAAGAGTAGAAGTTGAATAAATAACAACATTTAATTTGCAGCTACGAGATGGTTACAGAAAAATTCACACAACCGGTATGTCTAACAGGTATGAACTGGTACACTTTAATCACATGATCAAAAAACAGGCAGCTCATGGCAGAAGCCTAATTTCTGAATATGCTTAAAAAGGAGACTGGGATTAGGAACCCAAATGTATTTAACAGGCTGTGGATGGTATTTCATTATGGCTTGTATTTATCAGGCTGTAGATGGTATTTCATTACTGAAACTAAGTGGAAATTTCTTAAGATTCCAAGAGCAGGATAAGTTATTTCTTACACTTATTTCACTGAACTGCACTTCTGAAATGCTTATAATTGTGCTATACAGTTAATCTACTACATGTTTGCACTGTTATAAAGTGTTTTGTTTTATACTGTTTTAACTGTATTTTTCATTGCTAGATACTGTTTCATTACTCTATTTGCATGTTTACTGAATTACTTAACTGTAAACTGCTTTTTCATACTGAGAGTTGTATTTTCTGTTTGTGAGTGCTCTATCCAAGCTTTTCTGTGCATTTTTGATTTTTTTGAGGTTTCTGTGTTCTAATCTAGTCTGTTTACAGTTAAAAGCATTCTCTAGAGTCTGCTTGCTCCTTGGTCTGTTTAAAACTTTCATTTAGTGGCTACAGCTTGGAACTGTAATAGTGTGCATTACTATAATTGCATTTTTATTTAATTACTAAATTATAAACTGCTTTTTCATACTGAGACTTGTATTTTCTCTTTGTGAGTGTTCTTTCTATGCTTTTAAAGTGAGGTTTCTGTGTTCTGCTCATAATCGTGATAGATGCCTGCTGTTGTTTAGGCCTGGTAGTTCTGTTTGAGTTTCCTGTGTTTCTGGCAGCCATTTTCTGCTGATAGTCTGTCTTCATTATTATTGAGAGTAGCAAGGCCTCCTGGCCTTCTGTAGTATGAGTGATTGGGTAATAGCAGGGTCTGAGTAGTAATTTGCTCTTCTAACTCTTCCATCCTTACTGGTATACAAACCCTGTGTCTTGAAAAGGTTGTGCTTGTATTTATCAAGCTGTGGATGGTATTTCATTACTGAAACTAAGCGGAAATTTCTTAAGATTCCAAGAGCAAGATAAGTTATTTCTTACACTTATTTCACTGAACTGCACTTCTGAAATGCTTATAATTGTGCTATACAGTTAATCTACTACATTTTGCACTGTTATAAAGCTTTTTGTTTTATACTATTTAACTGTATTTTTCATTGCTAGATACTGTTTCATTACTCTAATTGCATGTTTACTGAATTACTTAACTGTAAACTGCTTTTTCATATTGAGAGTTGTATTTTTTGTTTGTGAGTGCTCTATCCGAGCTTTTCTGTGCATTTTTGATTTTTTGAGGTTTCTGTGTTCTAATCTAGTCTGTTTACAGTTAAAAGCATTCTCTAGAGTCTGCTTGCTCCTTGATCTGTTTAAAACTCTAATTTAGTGCCTACAGCTAGGAACTGTAATAGTTTCCCTATCCACCCTCCCTAGTGTTGTGGTGTGGTGTTCCTATACTTGGTGGCTTTGCAGTTGCCCACCCATACTGTATCTTTGATCTGGGACACTCCTCCAGTCCCATCTCTTTACCACATTCTACCTAATAAACTCATTCTATACTTGCTTTTAGTCCTTTTTAATTGAATTGCATTTTTTAAACTGCGTTTGGTCTAATATTGCTACATACTCAAGTGTGCTAGCTTGCACTGCATGTGAATTGTTTTTACTGCTGTTTTAGCTACTTTTCTGTATAAAAAAATACTGTAAGCCTGCTTCCTACCTTTCCTGTAACTAGTGTAGTCCAGATACAGATTTGCTGTATCCCGGACTGATGTATGCTTCTGAGCCCCCCCCCCCCCAAGCCTTTCTATGTTAGAGGGAAGCCTTCTAGCTTATCAGTGGGAGTGGTAAGCACTAGGTAACCTGCCTACCACATAAGGAGTGGTTCTGGCCCAGAAATTGTAGTTATTGGCCGTTTGGGCAATCTTTTTCATTTCTCTCATCTTTCTGATTTGAAAGCCTGCATTTGCACTTGTTTATGTCCTGTAACATGTCTAGTTCAGATACAGATTCTTAGTTTTGGCACTTAAATTTGCTTATTCATGCTCAGCACTTGTTCAGAACTTGTAAGCAGTAAGCACTAAATAAGCTACTAATTACTATAGCACTCAACCTTCCTCATTACCTAGAGGAAAACAGTTTTTGTACTTACTTTTTTCACTTGCTTAGAGAAAAACAGCTCTTGTACTCACTTTCTTCACTTATCTAGTGAAAAATAGTTTTTTATTCAGGCATGTCCAGGGGTCAGCTCCCAGTGTTCTCTCCTGTCTATCTGATTAATCTGGGCATCTTGAGGCAATGTAGAAATTGCCTCATATACACAGACAACCCTCTCCTCCTACCACCCAACACTACAGCCTGTGAGAGAGGCACTTATCAAGCCAAACTGGAGGTAAAGCTCTCTCCAACCAAGACTGAACTTGACAGTCAAGATGAGAAGGTAAACATTTGCACCACACCACACTCATCACATAGTCTCACTAAATCTACACCACCAAAATCCACACATAGTAACACAAAAACATTCGCGGAGGCTATCAATAATAATATGTCTAAAGCAACAGAGACCTCCAAAGCAGAAACGCAAGCAACCTCCATCCCCCAACACAGCCCAAATGACACATAGCTCACAGACTCAGTGTGCCACTCAACCACAGCCAATAAGCCAAAACAACGTACCTAACACACTAGTCATAGGTGACTCTATAGTCAGGCATACTGATGTCCTACTAACAAGGCTAAACAAGGAGAAGGTTACTGTCAGCTGCCTGTCAGGTGCCAGGATCCGCCACATAACCCACGCACTCAGGTCACTCCACAACAAGTAAAAATATGACTCTATCATTGTCCATGTTGGTGTGAATGACCAGAGATGTACCTCCCTGGACTACATGAAAAGAGACATGGAAGAGCTCTCCAATCTTGTAGCCCAGGCAGGTATGACCCTAGCCCTGAGTAGCATTTTGCCATCGCCCAGAATGATACCGCAGTACAAGGACAAAATGATTGACTTCAACAATTGGCTAAGCTTCTGGTGTCATTCTTAGGGGATCCAGTATCTGTCTGCTTGGGATGACATGGTCAACAGATCACGATTCTTTGCCAGAGATGGCCTGCACCTGTCGCCCCTGGGATTCCGGATACTGGCTAAGGCTCTTGCCGCCCTATAGTGCCTTTTTAGGCAAGGTTCAAATGACAAATTCACCACCATAACAGGAACATGCAAGCAAAAACTGAGGGTAATGCTACTCAATGCTAGAAGTCTAAATCTCAAAATGCGCTCACTGAAGGCACTCCTTAAAATGGAGAACATCGATATCTGTGCAGTGACTGAGACCTGGTTCAAGGCTCCAGAGAGCACCCCTGCACTACCAGGCTATAACTCATACCACACTTTTCGGCCATGTAACCTGGACCGAAACACCAGAGGTGGAGCTGTGTCCATATTCATTAAGGATATCCACACCTCCAGGCTAGTTGCTCAGCATAATGCATCCAAGGTTATCCAAGTACAACTAACTCTGGGCAAAACTGCAATCCAAATTGTAGCTTGCTACAGATCCCCCACCATGCCCCAGGATTCCCACTCCTCTTTTCTTGATGTACTGGAAAATATTAGGGTTCAACCAAACACCCTAATAATGGGCAACTTCAACTACCCCACCATTAACTGGGAAAACTACTCATGTACCAACTCCTTAGCTCAACGCTTTCTGGAATTCATAAACTCCAATGCCCTGGATCAACTTATCCACACCCCCACTAGGGGCAACAATATCCTAGACCTAGTCATTACCAATATGAGTGACTGGTGTTCCACACCTGAAGCCAACTCCTCGTTGGTCCGATCTGACCATAAGCTAATCACCGTTTATATCCACATCCCGCCCCCACCCCCCATTAAGGAAACCACAGTAAAAGATTTCTCCAAAGCCAACTTCATGCTTCTTAAGACAGAAGAGGTGAACTTCATGACACCCATGCAGATGGACAATACAGTTACAACTGCTGAATCCTACATAAATGCACTCTATAAGCACTTACACAAGTGCATGGATCCCAAACAGAACCAAGACGCTATCCTCCAAAAAAGGAAGCCAATCTGGTGGTCCTCTATCATAAAAAAACTGTACAGCAGAAGGAAGAAACTGTTGCAAAAGAGAGAGTAAAATCCCATGAGTGGAGGAGCTCCCTGGTCGGCCTCAGTAAGAAGCTGAGATCCCTTATAAGATCCTCCAAAGCTATCTACAAAAACAAAATCAGCACTAATTCTAAGGACATACACAAAGCATTATATAGCTATGTCAAGAATCGTGATGGCAACACCCAGATCTGCTCTAACTTACAGCACAACGGCATAAAAATTACAGAACCAACTGATATTGCCAACATCCTGGCAGATAGGTTCAGTGCTAACTTTACCCCTGCACCCACTAAAGGGCCCATATTTATTGAGGAAGAATACAGAGTCCCTGTAATCACAACTATGCAGGTAAAAGCTGCACTCTCTAAAGCCAAAAACACAGCATCCATGGGACTGGACAACATCCCAGGCTGCGTTTTACACGAACTTCAGAACGAACTGGCTACCCAGCTAAGCACCATATTCAATAATAGCCTCACATCAGGCTTTGTGCCCACTGAATGGTGCACAGCAACAGTTATCCCACTCCACAAAGGGGGAGCCACCATTGATCCCGGGAACTATTGCCCTATTAGCCTGAAAAGCCTGGTTTGCAAGGCCATGGAACATATCATCATGGAACTCATAAACAAAGACAATGGTAACCTCCAAACTCTGGGTCCCATCCAGTTTGGGTTTGTGAAAGGCAGATCATGCCTTCTGAACCAGATCGACTTCTTTGAGGCAGTCACCAAAGCCGCAGATGAGGGTAAGGTGGTTCACACAGCCTATCTTGACATCACCAAGGCTTTCGACACCATCCCCCATTCTGGAATTATAGCTAAACTCACTAAACTAGGTATAAATATCTATGTCACAAGATGGGTTGCCAAATGGCTCACTGACAGAGCCCACACTGTACAAGTTGCAGACTCCAAATCTGACCTCAAACCAGTGACAAGTGGAGTACCCCAGGGTTCAGTCCTGGGAACTCTCCTGTTTGGTATCTACTTCTCTGATGTACAGGCTAACACAGAAGGCCTCTGGCTAATGGAGTTCACAGATGACTGCAAACTAGGAGCCATAGTCAAGTCCCCAAATGATGTGGACATCCTACAGAAGGGCCTCTCTGAGACAGATTCCTGGTGTCAGAGCCATGGCCTCAGGCTCAATGCCAAAAAGTGCAGTGTCATCCCCTTTTGTAAAAACTCTGTACCCATGAACTACCACCACATTGGCAGCAATCTACTTAACACCAAATGTGTGATAAGAGACCTTGGGACCCAGGTGGACAGTAGTCTCTCCTTTGATAGTCACATCACCACAGTAGTCAGGAAGTCCTTCTACGTGGCACACCTCATCATAAAAGGGTTCTCATCCAGGAAAAAAGAGAACATTGTTCCCCTCTACTCGACACTTATTAGACCCATTATAGAGTACAATGCCCCTTTTGGAATGTACCTCACAAGACATCTGCAGCAGCTGGAAAAGCCACAGAAGTACCTCACAAAGAGGATTACTGGCTTCAAACAAATGCCCTACACTGACTGTCTCAAAAAACTCCAGCTTTACTCCGTAGCATATCGCCTACTCCTAGGTGATCTCTGCCTAACATATAAAGCTATGTCAAACCCAGAGCTGTTGGACATGCTACACCTAAAGAAATCCCAATGCCTCCAAGCTACATGCTCTAGCGACCTAAACCTTGTCACCACAATTAACAGGACATGCTGGAGGGATAGATTCCTGTCCCAGAGAATTGCCATGCTCTGGAACAGGCTACCCATCTATGCCAAGCAAAGTTCTTCATTAGCACTCTTCAAGAAAAATCTTGATGAGTGGATAAGAAATAGGAAATACACCCCGGGGATCACTTCTGTGTCTCTGCTCGACAGTGGCACTGGAAATTAACTTTCTTGGGTGGCGTAAGCCAGGGTACCTTGTTGGCTAGGCTTACGCAGGCCCTTGGGCTGATAGCCTAATACCTACCTATGAACCTATGTAATGCTACCATTTGTATGTGCTGTTTGTAATTGTTGCAGGACACCAGATAAAGCACTGCTCTCAGCAGAAGAAATATATTTCTTTTTATATTTTCACTGTGATTAATGTGTGGGGGAAAGGGGAAACTGCATAACTCTCGACTTCTTTATTCAAGACTAGATATAATGGGGGGAGTTAACTATGTCAACTATTTATATTACCTCAGTTACCAACATCCTCACAGTGCATAGCCTCTGGTCACTTCCTTTGACCCTGATACTGCATACTCTCTGCCACAAGGTCCAACTCCCAAACATTTTCACTGAGAATTTTGTCTTTGAATAACAGCCTCTGGTCACTGCATTTGACCCCATGATACCGCAGAAGCTCTGCCACAAGGGCCAACTCTCAAACATTTTCACTGACAATTTTGTCTTTGTACAACATAAGCAAATGTAACTTGAAGAACCTCACTGTGTATTAACTTAATCTAGTGAAATACATGCCTGCCTGTACTGGAAATTAGTTTATAACAAACCCCCCCAACAGAGTTGTCTTGCACTCTAAGAACCAATTACTAAGTTGGCCACTGTCCTTTCTCTTGACCAACGGATTACGCTGTATAAGTCAGTTACTTAGTTTTCCTGGTGGACAGTTTTTTGCATTCTGGAAATGAAAGAAAACCTATTCTACTTGGTACCTATCTGCTAATTGCTTTATATTAGCCATAAACTGATTGCTCTCTGTTACAATTTGACCTAATAGTATAAGCATGAAAAAATGGCAAAAATATAAAGCAACACAATATCCTGAAAACTTCAGAATGCTTTACAATTGTACTAAAAAGCAAATTAATGAAGACAAAAACTATAGTATAATAACTTTCAGAATAACAGAAAACATAACCATAAAAACTGCATCCCAGACGTAAATTCAACCTTAACCCCTCTGCCAATAACTCATCACTTGAACCCTCAATACAATTCAAATCTTATTTCACAGATAATATAGCATCTCTAAACATGGATTCCCCAGCATCTGATCTTAATCCTGCCAAGTAGCCACACCCACATCTCTGTACCAAAATAAGGAAACTACACTCCTTCAGTCCTCAAAAACATCCAGTAAAGATACTGTTAACACTGGAATAACAGACTTTATTAATGAACTTAAGCTTCTTTGCAAGATTTTTGTTAGTTTAAAATTCACCAACTTCCTCAGAAACACTGAAAGCATAAAAACGGAAACAACATCACTTAAAACACCACTCATTTATATACCCTTTCATAATGATTAAAGCAAAAAAACAAATTAACAACGTATAAAAACGCTAGAAATATTTAGAAAAAACAGTGGAATACCACTGTATAAAAGTATGAAAAAACATGGAACATGATTCCCTCGTACTAAATACAGTATATCTTACTTCTGCTTGAAATAAAAATATATAGTTAAAAATCATTATAAAAATCGCAACACGTGAGTCCATGATATCCCACTAGTTAAATCTAATAGTATTCTGTTGAACAATAAATATATAATCCCTAGTACTGATGAAATTGAAATAAAGTGAAAACAACAATAAAATGAAATAGAATAAATAATGCTACACCCTATCTCATGAGGCTCTTTAATCTCAATATGCAAGAAATAGACAACCTATCGTTGATACCCGGGTGGTGGCAGGCATCCAATCTTAGTTGCCATAGCAGCTCTCTTCCCTCTAAAATGATAATCAACGGCACCCCTGCCATCCGATCTAACATGATCAATGATAGTAAATGAGAAAAGATGGGAAGGATTTTCCTTTATGTGTTTTGCCAATGCATTTTCTACCTTACCTTTTCTAATTGGTATGTATGTTCGTAGATACCCTCATTTAGTTTTCTATCGGTCTTCCCGATGTAGAAAACTGGGCAATGAGAACACCGGGCTAAATAAACAACTCCTGAACTGGTACAGTTGAATCTACCTTGAATAGTATATCTAAATTCTCTGATGACAAAAGATGAGCCCACCATAATAAACTTACAATACCGGCACATGTTAACATTTATACATGCCAGATCTTGCCAACATAGGCTCATACTGGGACTCTAAGATATTTTTTAGGTTTTTACCCCTCCTGAATGTTATTTTAGGGAATTCCCTTGCATTTGCTCTACACAGCCCATCTTGCATGAGATAACTCCAATTCTTATAAATAATAGAAATAATATCCTTTACATCCACATTATATGTGAGAATAAGACTAAAGGGGTGGATTGTCTTTCTAGCTTTAACTGCTGGACTTGTATTCTCACTGGTATTGGAAGAATTTAATATGGGAACATAAAAACCTGACACCCGCTTATAAATGAACTTCACAAATCAAGTCCAAAATTAGATCAGCCGGGTACCCTCTCCTTAAGAAAAGACTCTCCATGAATTTACATTCATTAACAAAATCACTATCTTGAGTCACCATTCTCGCAGCCCTCACGAGTTGTCCCTTAATGATCGATTTCTTTTGAGGAAAAAGGGTGACAACTGCTAAATTGGAGGTAGCTGTTAGAGAATGTTTCTTTGCGGTGTTTTCTAGCTATGTAACAATTAGTTTCCCTCTCTTTAGAAAGATCAACATCCAAATAAGAAATTCTGTCACTTTCCACGTTGAAAGTGAATTTTAAGAAATCAGTAGAAGAGTTGAAGTGATTTAAATGTAGATCCACTGTAGTTATTTCTCCTTTTAGGATGATAAAAATATCATCCAAAAAGCGTGTATATAACAATACCTTTTCCTGAAACAGAGGATATGTAAATACATATTCCCTCTCCCAAAATGCCATCACCAAGTTCGCTACACTAGCACCGCATGGAGAACCCATAGGTACCCCGATTTTCTGTAAATAGTATTTGTTGTTAAAGGATATGTAATTGTTGGATAAAATTATATCCAGCAATTCGTTGACCAATTGTATTTCCTCCTTGGGTGCTCCTTTAACATTCATCAAAATCGGAATCCAATCCAGTGCCATTGTATGAGGGATAGAAAAATATAAATCCCTCACATCTATAGTTAAAAAATAACTATCAGCTCTATAAGGGGTTTGGTTTACTCTTGACAAAAATGACCAAGAGTCCTTTGAAATCTGAACTTCACTCGCTACATATTTCTTCAAAATAGAATCAACCACCTTAGCCCCTGCATAGGTTATGCTCCCTCTAGCACTAACCAATGGATGCATAGGGGGGTCTTCAAGCTTTTTGTGAATTTTGGGAGAACCGAAAATTATAGGAATTTTAGGCGCTGGTATAGATATGTAATTAAATAATTGTAGATCTGTTGGATTATTAATGAACATATCGTTATAATAACCTGCAATTCTAGCAATGCCTATATTTAACTCGTTCTTAGATATTTCCTTGTAAGTATCAGTAGACAAAATATCCTCCATTCTCCTGATATAATAGCATTGGTTCATCACTACCAAGCCTCCTCCCTTATTAGGTGCCATGACTCTAACTGGTGCTTTACAAAGAAGATCCAAAAGATCTCTTTCTATCTTATTAATGTTAAACGTTACATCATGGGATAAAGAGGGTGTGCATAATAGATGACGGATGTCCAGTTCACAAATCTGTTCAAACACTTCAAGTGATGGACATAAAGGAGGATTATAGGTACTAGGGATGTTAAAAACACCCAAATCTCTAGAACCCTGGCCCAACAAGAAGAGCAAATTTAACTTTCTGACAAATAACTTCAATTCCAGTAAAGTTTTAGCCAGATCCGCCCTTTTAGTAGGGACAAAATTGAGGCCCTTGGCTAATAATTCCACCAGTTCACTGGAAAAGTGAAAGTCAGAAAAGTTATAGATGTTGAAGTCCGAATCAGCATTGGTAGTAATAACAAATGTCTTTCTAGAAAGCTGGACGTCTACATCTTGGGACTCATCTAATTCCTACTGTTCCTGGATTTGTTCCTGGTTTTCCGGCCCTGGTAGGAGGAATGATGAGAGGCTGAATTCTGAAAATTTGACTGGTCTGTCTCCTGGACAGTAAAGGAAGCTCGCTGTTGTTGAGCCAAATGATCACTCCGTCGATAGGTTGTCTATTTCTTGCATATTGAGAATAAAGAGACTCATGAGATAGGGCGTAGCATTATTTATTCTATTTCATTTTACTGTTGTTTTCACTTTATTTCAATTTCATCAGTACTGGGGATTATATATTTATTGTTCAATAGAATACTATTAGATTTAACTAGTGGGATATCATGGACTCATGTGTTGCGATTTTTATAATGATTTTTAACTATATATTTTTATTTCAAGCAGAAGTAAGATATACTGTATTTAGTACAAGGGAATCATGTTTCATGTTTTTTCATACTTTTATACAGTGGTACTCCAATGTTTTTTCTAAATATTTCTAGCATTTTTATGCGTTGTTAATTTGTTTTATTGCTTTAATCATTATGAAAGGGTATTTAAATGAGTGGTGTTTTAAGTGACGTTCCCGTTTTTATGCTTTCAGTGTTTCAGAAGAAGTTGGTGAATTTTAAACTGACGAAAATCTCGCAAAGAAGCTTAAGTTCATTAATAAAGCCTGTTATTCCAGTGTTACCGGTCTCTTTACTGGATGTTTTTGAGGAGCGAAGGAGTGTAGTTTCCTTATTTTGGTACAGAGTTTGTGCAAGTACTTGGTTCATTGACATATTACCACATCTATGTCACCTTCAAACCTGTGCCCACATCCTATATAAAAAGTGCTCTTAAACAAACTCAAACCATGCTCTACTTCAGCTGATGACATTCCAAGTGAGAACCTTAAAGTAGCAGCCAATAGCATTGCCTACCCTGTCTCAGTCCTTATAAATAGGTCAGTCCAGGAATTCCATGTCCCCTGTCTTTGTAACAAGTCACATATTATCCCTCTGCACAAAAGAGGAAATTCAACAGACATTACTAACTTTAGACCTATAGCAATCTTATCTACCCTCTCCAAAATACTTGAAAAATATATTCAAAAACAATAAATAGGTCAGTCCAGGAATTCCATGTTCCCTGTCTTTGGAACAAGTCACATATTATCCCTCTGCACAAAAGAGGAAATTCAACAGACATTACTAACTTTAGACCTACAGCAATCTTATCTACCCTCTCCAAAATACTTGAAAAATATATTCAAAAACAAACAAGGGGTTGGGAGGGTGGCCTAATGGTTAAGGTGCTTGCCTTACAAGCACAAGTTGCAGGGTTTGAGTCTCACAAGGGATAATTGGCTAGGCTTAAAATGGCTTGCAAGGGCAGTTAGCTTAGTACGAACCTATAATCCCCTATAATTGCTAAACTATCTCCTGAAGGAAGAACTTCTATCTCCCAAACAACATGGTTTCCATCCTTCCCACAGTACTAACACTGCACTTATAACCTATATAGATACTGTTAATAAAGCTAGAGATAATAGCAAACTAGTCGTCTTCTTATTTTCTAGACTTGTCTAAGGCATTCATCATAGGTTGTCATGGTAAGCCTCAACTTTCAGTGTCTTCATAGGTCTCTCTCAGCCCAACCTTCTATGGTTCAGAAGCTACCTGTCTAACAGGTATCAGTCAGTAAAATGGCACTTCACCCTCTTTCCATACCTCCCAGTGACCACCAGTGTACTACAAGGATCTATCCTTGGTCTCCTCCTCTTTAAAATTCTCACCATCACTCTCCACATATACACACAACAGGCCTCCTTAAGTGAGTACATGGATGAGCCAACACTCATTTGCACATCTGACAATGTGGCACACCTCCAAAAAATTGCCCAGGAAGCTTTAATAGCAACTGAAACATGGCTTTGTAACTACAACTCGTGCTCAGCCCCAAAAAGCAAGCCACTTCTTTTTTCTCCAACTCTCTCTGCCATGAAAAAACAAAATTTAAAGTCCTCTATCTTGATAATATAACAACTGACATCACTTCTCATAGCAAATTATTAGGAATAATAGTGAATGATAATCTTAAATTTGACCTGAATCTACAAATCTGCATATGAAAAAAAAAACCTCATCAGATATATTATACTGCCAAAACTTCTCACAGATGGAAAACTTCTCACAGATGGAACTAAAGCTATATTTACCACTACTTATCACCTTCCTACACTTCTTTATGGTGCCCCATCCTTACTAACTTTCAGGCATCACAAAAATCAAAAGCTGAACAGTGCTATAACAAAGTTGCTAAATTAGCAGCAAATACCCCTTTCAGAACTCACTACTGTATACCACTAAAATGCCTAAACTGGTTAAAACTACCCCATTAATTAACATATAAACAGCTTCTTATCACCTATAAAATTATCCAGAATCTAGCTGTTTGTCCTTCACATAATAGCATTCTACTCAACTAAGTTCCTAATCAGTCATTATGTTCCAATAACCAAAAAGTCCTGTCTATCCACAAACCTATCAAATCTTCTGGGCATTGTCTGTACCTGTACTATGTTGCTAAGGCTCGTATCTCCTTATCTTTCTCCGTCAATATCAATAGTGTTGCTCCCATCCTTCAAAACCATTCTGAATGACATCCTAGCTAAAAGGTGGCTATGTTCTTGCCCAACACCAAAATACACTATATCCCTAAATGTGAATAAACACTTATTCACACCTTACATCTCCTTACTCTCCCTTTTCTCTCTTTCTTACCTAAATCAATGTTTCTCCCCTGGCTTTTTCTCTAAATATACCATAAGTCTGCTTTTCTCTCACTTTATTGCAGTTCCTTAATAATATTACACTAACTTAACTATTAAATCAGTGGCATATTTTGTAATCATGTCTAATTTGGTATAATTATTTAAACTGTATTTGTTTTTTGTATTATTTTTAAATACTATAAAAGTATTGTTTTGTAACACTTTAGAGCCTTTTTCTCTGGGACTCCACTAATAAATAAGTACATAAATAAATAAATAACTACATAAATAAATAAACACACACAACACTGCATTGAGCAATATTATAGAAAAAAATCAGCACATAACTGGAAGTTGAACAAAATGAATTTTAATTCTCCCTTGTGCTTCAGCTTATGCTTTCACACGGAGACAAGTTTAAATTGCAATTAAACAGGTAATATGATATTAATCTATTTAACATTACTCTAATTCACTAAAAAAAATATTACACTTTTTTGCATCAATATACATTTTTTATTCAACTGGAAGTATGACATTCTATAATGCTTGCATTACTCATTTTTCTGAACTCCTTAGTGATTAACTGCAAAATCAAGAACAGTGAAAAAAATATGAGGCAAAATCAGAAAGATACTCTACAAAATCAGGCACAACCGAGCGGTATTACTGCCTCATTCTCAACTGTGCTAAAGAGTTATGGACATAGCAAAAAATAATGAGGAACAAAATCAGGAAAAAATATATTATTACTCTAGTTCACTTAAGAAGTTTAATTAACAATAGGTTTTGCATCAATATAGTTTCTGAACAATAAGAAGCACAAAACTCTAATGTCTAGCATTACTGACTCGTTTGAAGTCTTCAGTTATTAGCCAGAAAATAAAAAAAAATATAAGGAACATAACAAAAATATGAATAAAAATCAGGGACCTTCTGCAAATTCATGGACAGGTAAAAGGTATGCATGCTGAGCATGAAACAAAAGCACAATGTGGCATGCATTCTAAGATGGAAGCTGAAGTATCACACACACACACACACACACACACACACACACACACACACACACACACACACACACACACATACACACACACACATACACACACACACACATCTGCATATTCTTAATAGGAATGTATTTGCTGTTCTCTTGAGAAGTTAAAAAAGGTAATGCTAACATAGCTGTAAAGAAATTTGATTGGTTTACAAAATAACTGCAGTCAATCAATAAAAAATAATTACTTACACTCGAGTGTGTGTGTGTGTGTGTGTGTGTGTGTGTGTGTGTGTGTGTGTGTACAGATTCCCAAACAGACTGTAACTTTGAATAATGGGACTCCAAGATGCTGCAAAAATTGACATTGAAGTGAAACATCCACATTCTGAGAAAATAAAAAAGACAAACAAACAGGAAGTTGCAGTAAATAAACCTCCATATTGTATGTAATAGTTGACCCGTGGTGGTGGTGCTGCGGTAGCGTTGTCATCCTCACAGTAAGACGCTGTCCGGTTCGATTCTCAGCTAGAGCGTCTTCTGCATGGAGACATGCGTGAATGGGCGTACCTTCGTTGAAGGTTGTGCGTTAGGGCTGGTAACTCGGCATGTAAAAATCAACTACCAATCATTAGCGGACCGGAGTACCACTGTGGTGACCCCTAACCGGGAAAAGCCGAAAGACACAAACAATTGTATGTAATAGTTGTGTGCCATTCTCATAAAACCTCTTTTAATGGCTTAAGGACATATTTAAAATAAAACAAAATACCAGGGCTTCTAGGCCTCATTTGTGTATTCATGCATTCTTTTTAGTCCACTAATATTAGAATTTCCTTCTCAGGAAAGCAAAAATTAAAATGATTTACCCAAGATCTCAGAACATTGAAGTGCAAACAGTAGGATAAAAATAAGATGCATGCCATTCAGTACTTTAACCATAAATTTACAATATTTTTTTTCTAACACTGGTTACTGTCTGCCTAAACACACTCATTTTAAAGCACAGAAGCAAACACAGACACACGTACACACACATATGCATGCACATACCACGTACCCATGTATACACACACAAACCACAAATTCATATATACACACACGCACACATACACATCACATTCCTTGGCTAGCTGTAACCCAGTCTGAATGAGTCATAGTGGAACTTTGTCAGGGTATGTAAAAAGCACAAGGTGACACACGGAAGCTTAAGTATCTCTCACACACACACACACACACACACACACACACACACACACACACACACACACACACACACACACACACACACACACGTGTGTGCACGACCTTGCACACCTACACACATACACATATGCACAGACGCACATGCACACACACACTAAAGTAAGGATTCAATCCCTCACTTTCTTTTTTAAATAATGCAGCTTAGCCAGAGATGAGGGCACAGTCCATGATTTGATTTAAAGTGTGTGTGTGTGTGGGGGGGGGTGCTCGTCCCCTCCCCTCACCCTATAGTTCCAGCACCCTTGCTTCAAACAAGGTATGTTCTCAACTTTGTCCCGCTTTGACAGTATATTTTCTGACAAGCAAGTCCTGTTTCTGACTAGCAGTGATGAAAACAAAAAAGTTACCTCTGGTTTTCAACAGCAACTGCAGTTCACACACTGGCTGAGATTAAATATTCTTGACTGGTTGCACTGCCAGACTTGGATACTTAAAGTCGTACTAGTAAATTCTCTAATATAAGTTTTTTCTTCTTTTCCCTCATTCACACAGGATACCTTACTCTTACTTTCCTCAATAACTTCCTTTTCAAAAATGATGGGAGGAGCAGATGTCTCAGATCGTGACTTAGTTGCTATGATACACAACATAAAGGGAAGAAGAAGAAACAAGCATAGGTTACAACGGAAAAATGCATTGCTTCAGTGGTACATTTTCTATTTTCTGAATTCAACAAAACTGGCAGAAATACTTTTTTCTTTGTTTTTTTCTTTTCTTATGAGTTTAAAAAGGGGGGAGACGTACGCCCCTGCACCAAAGCCTAAATCCGCCTCTGATAGTAATTAAAGTTATATACTCTTTTACTTCAGAAAATATATATTCATTTACATTATCTTATTCTGTCAATGCCCAAGTTAATAATACTACTATTTTAAAGTGTTCCTGATTCTGTTGAAATCTGTCCCAATTCATTTGAGAACTATCACTCTGGGTATCGGACAAAATAAATTTTCAAGGCCTTTTAATGGTGGGTACACAGTTTTTGTTTGTTACTTTGAAGAGATTTTTAGCTACACTTTATTTTAAAATAAATTTCCATTCTGTCGTTAAATTTGACTCTACACATAAATGTCAATATCTCTTTAATAGTTTTAGATTTTCTTACAGATTAGATATGGCTCCAGAATACTTGGCAGTATGCAACATTTTGCACAAGCTAATACTCCTCAAAGCAGGGATACAACAGCATGTTA